>NC_133618.1:497656585-497826585 GCF_048593235.1 Sminthopsis crassicaudata | reverse complement strand
CCCCTGTTAGCATGAGTAGATATTGTTGGGGGGGGGGGAGAAAGGAACCCAGAAACATATTGGGTGGCCAACTTGGAATTTTAAATTTTATTCAGATCATTAAGAACAGATTAGTTTTCCATCACAATTTCAGTAGTATTACCCATATTCCATCAATGTTTCTCATCTTCCAGTTTTTCTTGCTATGGTCTCTCTTCTCTCTGCCCATCTCATTCCCTCCCCTTCTCAGTCTCAAGGGAGATTTAGATCTTGATATCTAAAAGTCTAAACCAGAATCAAGGCAAAGGCAGGTAATGGGATGTAGAAAGAGTCACTGGGGTAGGGGAGTGTAAGATCCAGGCCGAAGCAATCCATGAAAGTCAAACATCAAGCTGGAACGGTGGATCAAAGTAAGGTAAGCATTCAGGACAACACAGTAGATATGATGGATCAGAGACAAGAAACCCTCAAAACTATGGCAGAGTCTGTCTTACACAGGAAGCCTGTTCCTTCTGGAACAGGAATCAATGATATGAGCAATGCAACCCTTAAATGTTCCTGTGAAAATTAAGAGAGGCAGAAAACAGATCCTAAATGGACTTTAAACCCCACTGATTTCTATGGCTGAATATATCTAATTCTAAAGAGTTGAGTTACTTGTTGGTAAATGCTGGAAAAATTCCTCATGTGGAAGGCGTGGGGGTGGGGGTGGGGTGGAGGAGGTTCAGCTTATTCCACAACATCAGCATTGGTTATCTGAGTGTTTATTAACAATCAGTTCTTTAATTCCACATATTTTTAGGCTTGTTACTATGAGATTGGGTTTCTCGAGTTGGGCTTTTATGGCTTATCATAAGATACTTAAAAAACATCACCTTAAATTGCAGGGGTGTTTACTTGTCAGAGTTCCCACAGGTAAATGATCTGAAGCCCTGGCAGCTAAGCCGAATCTGTATTTTTTTTTCTTAATTATTCTTTTTCCCCAAAATTTTAAAACATTTTTTACTTAAGTTCCAAATTCTATTCTTTCCTCCCAGCCCTCTTCCTGAGATGATAAGCAATCAGATATAGGTTATACATGTACAATTATGTGAAACATTTCCATATTTGTCCAATAAGAAATGTATTTGTGGAGATTTCTGCTACTTCCCATTTGATTCCAGTTTGCTGGTTCCCAGAGGGCTCTTGATTCTTGCTCTGTATATGTAGCAGAGAGTCTGTTGGCCTAGGGGACCTGGACTCCACTCTGGGCCCTGCCTCTAACTGGTTTGTTGACTCTCGGGCCATTCACTTCCCAACTCTGTGCTTTGGGAACCATATCTATAAAATGAGAGAGTGACAGATCCCTACTTTTCCATTCAGCTCTGAATTGTTTTCTTAGCTTCTGTCTAGTGCTATTATTTTGTGATTGGAGGGCTCAATTCTTTGCCTTGTAGGACGTTTGCTTTAATGAGTATCCCTTCCTCCGAATCTTACCCCTGCCCCATTGTACTCCCTAGAAGAAGGGAGTACATAGACTGAAACCTATGTTTCCCTGCTGCAGTGTTGCATGGGAATTGGCAGTGGAGTAATGTCAGGACTCATACTTGTTTGTCTCTTGAATGCTCACTCTTGCTTATGTGTGAGATAAAGTGTAGGCTGCCCTTTCAGGAAGCTCTTAAGATCTATTCTAGATCTTGTGAACACAGAAATTGCTTTAGGGGGTGTGCTGAAGTTAGCTCATATGTTTCTTTGGAATCCATTGTTAAATTTCCAGTGTGAGTATTTACAATTTGAAAATTGACAAAGAATACAAATCAGGGATTTATTATTTTGCTGATTTCTAGACTTGAGAAAGTGATAGAGAAAATATTAATAATGCGACTAAATTTAAAAGTGAATTGGTCTCATTGAAACTAACTGAGTCACCTAGCTACCTTCCTGGTTGTTAAATACCAGGGTACTATATGTTAGTGGTTTTAAACCTTTTGATTTCAGGATCAGTTTAAATTCAATACAGCCAACATTAATTAGACCTCCTTGGGCCAACTTTGGGGGGTGAAGAGAAGTGCTAAGGAGATCTGGATTCAGATCCTTCCTCATGATAGTAACTGGCTGTGGAACCATGGTGTGAGTCATTATTTTCTATAGAACTCCAGTTTCCTGGGATCTTGGAGTTGGAAGATTCCACAACAGCCCAACTGGCCCATTTTCATAAGGAGAGTCTATGAGATTAAGGAACTTGGCCAAGATCAGATCAGTAGTAAATGCTAGGGCCAGAATCAGTGTACTTTCTACCACTGTACCTTTCCAAAACAATATATGTCATTTTTTAAATTTCCAAAGTTATTTACAGAAAACAACACTTTTTCCCAATTAAAAAATGGAAATAATACTTATATCGCCTGGTCTTTAGAGTTGTTGGGGAAAAGTGTGTTGCATGTAACAGTGCAATTTATTATTTTCAATACAAGGTAAAAAGTATTATTAGAGATACAAAGCAGGTATGAGAAGGTAAGGGAAGAGAATATTTCTGCCCTTACTGAACCAGGGAAGACTGCATTATTGAGATGGCATATGAGACTTTAAGACTCTTCTTATTATTCCTTTTTTTGTTGTTGTTGTTGTTGAGGCAATTGGGTTAAGTGACTTGCCCAGGATCACACAGGGTCATAGATTTGAACTCGGGTCCTCCTGACTTCAAGGCTGGTGTTCTATCCACTGCATCATCTAGCTGCTCTAAGACTCATCTTAAAGGATGGGTAGGTTTTTAGCAGACAGACTTTGGTAGGAGGATAGGGAATGGAGGAAGGGAGGCATTTCCACTAAAGCCAGAGACATGAGCCCAAGAAAAGACCCACAGGGAGGTAAATCCTGGGACAAGTTGTGACAACAGGGAGTAGCTTAATTTGATTAAAACTTTATATTTTTAAAAAATTATTTAATTTTTCTCAATTACATTTTAAAATATTTTAACATTTTAAAAAATATTTCAGTTCAAAATTATCTCTCCTCCCTTCCTCCTCAAGAAGGCAAGTAATTTTATATACATTATACATATGAAGTCATGCATAAGATTTCCCTATTAGCCATTGTTATAAAAGTAACAGAACAAAAACAAGACAAAAAAAAATTTTTAGAGTATGTTTTTTTTAATTAATTATATAATTATAACTTTTTTTTTTGACAGTACATATGCATAGGTGATTTTTTTTTTTTTTACAACATTATCCCTTGTACTCCCTTCTGTTCCGAATTTTTCCCCTTCTTCCCTCCACCCCCTCCCCTGGATGGCAGGCATTCCCATACATATTAAATATCTTATAGTATATCCTAGGTACAATATATAATGTGCAGAACCGAATTTTGTTGTTGTTATTGTGGCAAAGGAAGAATTGTATTCAGAAGGTAAAAATAATTTGGGAAGAAAAGCAAAAAACAAAAAAAATGCTCACAGTTTATACTCATTTCCCAATGTTCCTTCTCTGGGTGTAGATGATTCTGTCCATCATTGATCAATTGGAATTGGATTAGCTCTTCTCTATGTTGAAGATATCCACTTCCATCAGAATACATCTAGAGTATGTTTTGATCTGCATTCAGATTCCATTAATTCTTTCCCTGAAAGTGGATAGCATTTTTTATCATGTCTTTCAGAATTATCTTGGGTTATTGTATTGCTTACAATAGCTAACTCATTAACAGTTGATCATCGATGATATTGCTATTACTGTATACAATGTTCTCCTGATTCTGCTAACTACATTTTGTATCAGTTCATATAAATCTTCCGAGGTTTTTCTAAAAGCTTCCTGTTCATTATTTCTTATAGAACAAGAGTATTACATTATGTTTACATACCACAACTTATTCAGCCATTCCCCAATTGCTGACCATCCCCTTCATTTCTAGTTCTTTGCCACCACAAAAATATCTGCTATGAATATTTTCGTGCAAATAGGTTCTTGTCTTTTTTTTTTAATCTCTTTGGGATATCAACCTAATATTATTGCTGGATCAAAGGACATGCACAGATGCCTTTTGGGCATAGTTTTAAATTGCTCCCCAGAATAGTTGGATCACTTCATAATTCCACCAGTAGTGCATTAATGTCCTTTTTTTTCCACATCCCCTCCAACATTAATCATTTTTTTCTGTCATATTAGCCTATCTGATAGGTGGGAGGTAGTACATGACAGTTGTCTTAATTTGCATTTTTCTAATCAATAGTAATTTGGAGCATTTTTTCCTATGACTATAGATTATTTTGATTTTTCTAAAAACTAAACTACCTATTCATATGTTTTGACTATCAGTTGGGAATGAACTGTGATCTTATAAATTTGAGAAATAAGACTTTTATCAGAGACGTTTGTAATATAATTTTTCTTTTTCTAATCTTGATTGCAATTGTTTTATTTGCCTTTTTAATTTAATATAATCAGAATCATTTATTTTACATCTCATAATGTTCTCTATATTTTGTTTGATCATAAATTCTTCCCTTACCCATAAATCTGACAAGCAGATTATTTCATATTCTCCGAATTTCATAAGGCATTAACCTCTATATCTAAATCATATGTCCATTTTGTTCTCATCTCGGTATGACAATGTGCGATGTTGATCTTTACTTCCCTGGTTTCTGCCAAATTGTTTTCCAGTTTTCCTAGTAGTTTTTGTCAAAGAATGAGTTCTTGTCCTAAAAGCTTAGATCTTTGGGTTTATCAAACACTAGATTACTGTGGTCATTTACTACTGTGTGTTGTGTACCTAATCAGTTCCTCTGATCCACCACTCTATTTCTTGGTCAATATCAGATTGGTTTGATGATTACTGCTTTGTAATGCAAATTTGAAATCTGGGATGGATAAGTCACCTGTCTTCATTCTTTTTTTCATTAATTCCTTGATATTCTTGACTTTTTGTTCTTCAAAATTAATTTTGTTATTATTTTTGTAGCTCTATGAAATAATTTTTTAGTAGTTTGGTTTGTATGGCACCAAACAAATAAATCAAGTAGAATTATCATTTTTATTAAACTGGCTTGGCCTACTCATAAGCAATTAATATTTTCCCAATTGTTTAGATCAGACTTTATTTGTGTGAAAAATGTTTTATAATTGTGTTCATATGGTTCCTGGATTTGTCTTGGCAGGTAGATCACCCAAGAATTTTATATTCTTTGAAGTTATTTTAAATGGAATTTGGTTTTCTAGCTCTTGCTGCTGAACTTTGTTGGTAATTAATAGAAATGTTGATTATATGTCCTGCAACTTTGCTGAAGGTGTTGTTTCAATTAATTTTTAGTTGATTTTCTAAATATAAATATAATTATTACTTATCATTTTGAGGAAAGCTTCATTTATTCCAATGCTTTCTGGTGTTTTGAAGAGGAATGAATGTTGTATTTTGTTTTTAAAAAAATCTTTTCTGAATTTATTAAAATAATTAAATGATTTTTGTTGGTTTTGTTATTGATGTGGTCAATTATCCTGATAATTTTCCTAATATTGAACCAATCCTGCATTCCTGGTATAAATTGTACCTCATCATAATATATGACCTTTATGATATATTGCTGTAATCTCCTTTCTAGGATTGTTTCTAGGATTTTTTCTTTGACCTATTCATTCTTTAGGATGAGATTATTTAGTTTGCAATTAATTTTTATTCAGTTTCCATGACCCCTTTATTGAATGTAATTTTTATTTCATAATCTGGAAAAATGCATTTAATATTTCTGCTTTTCTGCATTTGATTGTGAAGTTTTTATGACCTTAATACATGATCAGTTTTTGTGTGGCTGCTATATACAGCTCTTTTTCATTCCTATTGAGTTTTCTCCAGAGATTTATCATATCTAACTTTTTGAAAATTCTATTTATCTCCTTAACTACTTTCTTGTATATTTTATAGTTAAATTGGTCTAAGTCTGAAAGGGGAAGGTTGAGGTCTCTCTCTAGTGTCAGTTTATTGTCTATTTTCTCCTGTAATTCATTTAACTTTTTCTTTAAGAATTTGGCTGCTAAAATAACTATTTGGACATGTATACATGTATTGTATTTGATTTGTACTTTAACATATTTAACATGTATTGGTCAACCTGCCATGGGGGGCGGGGTGGGGAAAGAGGGGAAAAATTAGAACAAAAGATTTGGCAATTGTCAATGTTGTAAAAATTGCCCATGCATATATCTGGTAAATAAAAAATATTAAAATTAAAAAAAAAAAAAGAATTTGGCTTCTATGCCATTTGGTGTATATATGTTTAGTATTGTCTAGGGTACTTTTAAGATACTTTTTTTTTTTTTTTTTTTAGCAAAATGTAGTTTCCTTATCTGTGAGATTGATTGCTACCTCTGCTTCTTTTTTTAAACCTTAACTGAAACAGAAAAGATTTTACTCCAGCACCTTATTGTTACACTGTGTCTCTCTGTTTCAAGTGTGTTTCTTGTAAACTATATTGTTGGCAGAGGTTCCTAACATGGCATCCTTATGCTTGGCTGTCAAGGATCTCTGTCCACTGGAATCCTATTTCCGGTGCCCCTTTGTCTCTACCTTCACCTTTTACTAACTAGACTTACACTTTACTTCCAAACCTCAAAATAAACCTCCTTTATTAATCTAGAAAAAAAAACACAATATATTGTTGAATTTTGTTTTCTAATCTATTCTATTGTGTGCTTCCATTTAATGAATGAGTTTATCCCATTTACATTCATATTAATGATTACTAACTTATTTTCCTCTTCCTATTTTTTTCTAAATTCTTCTTCTTCTCCTCTTCCTCCTTTTTTTCTTTCTTCTCTCTCTCTCCCTCTCTCTCCTTGCTCAGAATTAAATTTATTCTGGTGGAGATGTAGTCCTCTTTCAATTTCAAAAATACTTTTAAGGATTATCAGTGTTTTTCTTCAGACCACTATCTCCTTTAATCTACCCTCCCTTTTATTAGTCCTATCACCTTCTCTTATCTTCTTTTCTCCTTTCCTTTAGAGTAAAATAGATTTCTATACCCAATTTGAACCAATTCCAATGAGAGTGAGGTTCAAATGTTGCCTGCCATATCTCCTCTTCCTTCCCCCCCCCCCCACTATAAAACTCTTCCTTTTGTGGTTTTTTTTATGTGAGATATTTCCTCCCATTCTTCCTCTCCCTTTTCTCCTAGTGTATTCTTCTTTCTCACCCCTTTATTTTATTTTGCTTTTTTATATTATTGAAGGTATTTCATACCCTCTATGTATACTTCTAATTTTCCTAATAATTATAATAAAGTTGTTAGAAGTTACAAGTATCATTTTCCCACCTAGGAATATAAACAATTTAACCTTATTGAATCCCTTATTATTGCCCTTTCATGTTTACCTTTTATGTTTCCTTTGAGTCTTGTATTTGAAAGACAAATTTTCGATTCAGCTCCGTTTTTTTCATCAGTAATCAGCAATAGAGAAAGTCCTCTATTTCATCCAATATCCATTTTACCCCCTGAGGAATTATTCACTGTTTTGCTGGGTAGATTATTTTTAGTTGTAATCCTAGCTCCTTTGTCTTCTGAACATCACATTCCAAGTCCTCCCATCTTTTAAATTGAAACCTACTAGAGCTTTTATTATCCTGACTATGCTTTCATGATATTTGAATTATTTGTTTCTGATTGTAATATTTTATCCTTAAGCTAGGAACTCTAGAATTTGATTAAAATATTCCTGAGAGTTTTCATCTTGGGGTTGCTTTCAGGAGGTGATTAATGTATTCTTTGGATAACTCTTACCCTCTAGTTCTAGGATATTTGTACATTTTTCTTAATAATTCCTTCAGTGAGTTTTAGTACCTCTTTTTCCATTTGAATAGTTGTGATTTTTAAGAAATTCTTCTCTTCAGAAGATTTTATGCCTCTTTTAACTATTTGGCTGATTCGATTTTTTTTTTTTTAAGGTATCATTTCCTTCATTATTTGTGTGTGTGCGCTTTGTTTACCCAAGTTGTTGGTCCTATTTTCATAATTTTCTTATATCATTCTCATTTCTTTCGCCAATTTTTCCTCTACTTTTATTTAATTTTGAAAATCCTTTTAGAACTCTTATAGAAGTTCTTTTGGGGCTTGTGTCCAATTTACATTTTTTTCTTCAAGGCTTTGATTGTAGTTGTTTTAACATTTTTGTCATCTTCTGAGTTTGTTTCTTGATCTTTCCCACCACCATGGTACTCGTTATGGTTAGGTTCCTTTTTTTTTTTCTTTTTTCTTTTTTTTTTTTTGTTATTTGTTCATTTTTCTAGCCCATTTCTTGACTTTTAATTTATGTTAAAGTTGGGCTTTGTATCCTGCTTGGAGAAGGCACTGTCCTGTGCTTTAGATTGTTTGTGCTGCTATTTTCAGAGCTAGTTCTGGAAGTCTGTAAGTTTTCAAGGCCTCTCAGACAGTATGATCTAAGGAAAGCCTGTGGTCTGGTCTTTACAGGAGGGGACCTCAAGGATATGCTCATCTGCTAAATGAGATGGGACTAGGTAACTTCTGTGATTCTTTGTAAGTCTAAATCTATGAGTCTTTGGCTTATCGACTTTTCATTTTATTTTTGTTGGATATAACTCAGTTGTAACTTTCAGTTCTGAAATTTTATCCTTTTGTAGTTCTGGAGCTACCCTGTAATCTCAGATTAAATACATGTGTGCATATCTCTATGAGTGGATATATGTGCCTATACATATTTATTCTGATTAACTTCAGATTAGCAGTGCATATAGCATTATAAACAAATGATGGTGTCCTGGGACAGCTGGAGAGGAAGGACAACTGATGCTTGTGGGGTAGGGGGCCTGCTAGAAGAGAGGCCATGGCCATGGGAGTACACATGTGTTACGAGAAAAGGTTTGTTGTTTTTCTTTTTCAATCCAAGACCAAACTGAGACTTACACTTTTCTGTTGTGAGAATCCACCGAGGTTTGTGTCTCCTAGCATCAGACTTATGGATAGCATTTATGTGAATGTTCCCCAATTTGGCTTGCTCTCTAGCTTCAGGTCCCCTAAGGATTGAGGAGGAGGAGCAAACTCTTGCCACTGAAAAGCGTCAGAGAAAATGGGTGAGGTCCCTCCTCCTTGGCATCTGAAGTTCATCCAGGTAAGAACTGTAGTCCAAGTACACAGTAAAGACCACAGGGCATAGAGACCAGGATCTAAAGAAAGAAGGGGAAAGAGGGTGAGAATAGCAAATATGGTAGGCATGACCAAGCAGCAGTGTAGAGAAGAGTTTGGCATCTTGTTAGTTAATGAACTGGAACTTAGTGCAGTGGCGTTTATAAGTGCTTTCCTACCCTGAATTGTTTCTCCTTCTCAGCTAGGTGGTTTAATACCTGAAGTGCTGTATTTGGAATCAGAAAGGCCCGAGTTGCAATCCTGCCTCAGACCCTAATTGCTGTATGACTTTGGACAAGTCAACCTCAATTTCTTCATCTGTAAAATGAAAATAATACCAGCTATCTCCCAGGGTTATTGTGAGATTCAAATGAACTTAATATAAGGAATAGGCTTTGCAAACCTTAAGTGTTATATAAATATCACCTATTATTTTCATAATCAAGGACCTGCTGAGTGCTCATTGAATTTTGTCCTTTTCCTCTCTTACTCAAGGAGGTAAGACTCTGATAATGCTCATTGTTCCCAGCCTCTCCATGTGCCCAAGAGCCCCATACTTGAGGTTTCCTTGGGCACTGCACTACCTGGTAATAACTTCACAGACATAAAAGCCAGACAAACTCAGTCTCTCTCCCAGGTTCCTTCTCCCAACCGTGCTAGATAACTCAAATCGATAGGACACTCACAAACTCTTGCTTCTCAAATACAAATCTTGGATGATATTTTGACCAGATTGAGGAGGACCTTCACCCTTCTAGAGACGAAGATGGCCAGGTGGTTAGCTGTGGAGTAGAGATTGTCTGGTCAAATAATAGGAACAACAACAACAATTTCTACCATGTATAAGATTTGTACATTGCTTTACAGTCTCATTTGATCTTCCTAACAATCCTGGTGAGCGAGGGTAACCAGAGGTTGAGTATAGCTAATAAGCATCTGAGGCAGGATTTAGACTAAAGTCTATGATTTCTAGACCTAGCACTCTGTCCACTTTGACACCAAGTTGGTGTTATTACATAACACCAATATAACAATAATTATAGTTGAAATTTATATTTCAACTACATATATAGATGAAATTAAATAATTTCTATACATTGGTGGGGAAGTCATCCCTGAGAGCACTCCTCTCTCCTCAGGGGAGGGATCTTTCCCTTTGCTATTATGATTGCTGAGACCCCAGTGCTTTGGAGCCAACCTTGAGTTGTCAAAGTCAGTATTGCCAGGAAGAAAAGGCAAGTAAGTGTGGTCCAGTGGAGAGAGGGCTGTGTTTGTAGTTGGAGGACCTAGTTTGGGATCCCAACTCTGCAAGTTAGTGTCTCTTTGGAACAAGTGGCTTCACCTCTCGGAGCCTCAGTTTCCTCATCTGTAAAAATGAAATGATTGGACTCCTAGGCCTCTAAAGGCTCTTCTAGCTCTAAATCAAGGGTCGGTTGGGTTTAAAGGACTCTGTTTTTCTTTCTGAGATACCACAACTGTCACTAGAGCCAGTGGAAGGGTTGGAATTTGAGGTTCAAGGAAAGGCAAGCCTGGTTTATAATTCTTCTGCCCCACCCTGAAAGAGTGAGAAGTTGGGGTGGAAAGCAAGAAATCCTCTGTGGCAGAGGGAAGCTATTTTGAAATGAGTAATCCAGAAGTCATACTGTAGTAGTAAAAACTTTGTGTGATCTTAGGCAACTTTCTGAGCTTCCTTGAGCCTCGATTTCCTTATCTGGACACTAAAGAGTATTCAGCTAGTTGATCTTTTCTCTTAAGTCTGTGAATCTTTATGGCTAATAGAAAACAAATTGTTCTCACGGCCTAGCTGAGCAAGTTGACTGTAAGCTCTGAGAAGGTTCTCTCTGCCCCTAGGTTCCTGGCTACTGTATTGCAGGAGATAGGGGTCTGGGTTTCTTTCTTCTTTGAATAATAGTGAACAGCTCTCCTAGGCTGCTGAGCAGGCCCTGGTACTCTGCCTTCCATTTTCTGGGGGTCAGGTTTGTCTGTTCCCAAAGTACTCTTAAAACCAGCTAGTCCAGTTGCTGGGGCAGCCACTCCCCTGGGGTGTGCCCACCTGGTTTCAGTCAGCAAACCTCTTAGGCTTGAAACTGGTCCCAAAGGACTGGGTGAGGGCCTCTTGGGGTTGTCTTTGTTTGGTTAGGTGTGTGTAGGGAGCATAGGAATGGGAGGATGGGGCATAGCTGTGGCTGAACCAGGTCCATAAACCCAACTCCAAAACCACTCCTATAAAAAGAAGTCAAATTGCTTCCCAGGCTCGATCAGAGTTTGTCTAAGTTATTCCAGGAGCTTGTCAATAGTCCCCACCGATTATGTAATAAGGGGGTATTTGTTCTTAGCACAATCTGACTTGTACATTCTGCAGTTAAGGATGGTGCGAAAGAATTGCTGGACCAAGGAAGCTTGGAAGAGAATTTAGAAGTCTCCCTCTTCCTCTGTCTCTGTCAGTCTCTCTCTCTGCCTCTCTTGATTCCCCTTCCCCAATCAATCCTTCCTATTGGCATCTCAAGAACTCTAGCTTAACTTTTTTTTTTTTTTTCAGAACATGAGTTACCAAGAAGGAAGTAGCGTGATCTTCCATTTTGTCAGTTTAGAAAATCAAAAATGACTATTTTTTTCTGTTGATTAGCTTTGTCCCTAATCTGGGCACTTCCTTTTGCCTGTGAGGAGGGGTAGAGGTCTTAGATTTTCAAATTTAAATAACTAGTCTCTTCCCCTTTTCCAATTTAAAAGAATGTAAACTTCTTCCAGTGATGAGACATACTACCTACCCATTTTCTGACAAAAAGGTGATAGTGATAGAATGAGACATAATTTTTTGCACATGGTCAGTGCAGGAATTTAGCTACCCATATTTATTACAAGGATTTTGTTTTTCTTTTTTCAGTGGACAAAGGGAAGGACAAAAAATAGATTATTTTGTTCATTGAGAAGAAAATACATTTTTAAAATGTTTTGCATGGAGGACAGGTATTATTTAACTTTTGCCTTTGTTTCTCTATAGATCAGTACAGTATAATACACAATATGTGCTTAATAGATACTTCTAGATGGATTTTTAAAAAATAATGTAGTGGTGGGAACACTAAACTAGGATTCAAAAAACTTAGATTCTGGTGCCAATTTGCTATTAATTTTATCCTTAAAGTCTGGGTAGACTTTACTTAATCTGTGTGGACTCAATCTGTGAAATGGGGCAAGGATGTGGAGAACGACAATAGGGAAGATCTTTCCAACTTTGAAGATCTGTAATTCAATTGTTCATCCTCAAGATGAAAAAGACAGACTCCTGTTGCCCCTTCCATCGTTCCTTACATGGTCTTCTCTTGTCTTCCTTCTTGGGGATATGGCCTCCCTGGCTGGAGCTATGATTAATGATTAATTATGATTAATGAAGCCTCTGCTTCATTATGGGCTCCAGGTGACCAAAAGAGAAGTGATTGAAGCCTGAGGTTAGGAAAGGGTCACCTGAGGCATGGACAGGAGTCATTTTTGAGGGGGCTGACTGAGCTAAAGGCAGAGATGATTAGGATAATTCTGTCCAGCAGCCCTGGGAGCTGTAGGGTGTGACTGGAATCCAAGGTTACTGTCACAAATTAGTACTTTTATAGGAATGCCACAGGACTTCTATCCCGGTTAGGAGATTTGTCTTGAGGTGCCTTGGGGCAATAGGTGTGGAAACTTCTTCTTGTACTGACCTTTAATTCCATGACACTTCATTCAACAAACATTTCTTCTAAGTCCTCTGTGTGCCTGAATAGACCAATAGACCAAACAAGATGTCTTCCTCCCCAAACCAGTTCCTCAGTAATCTCCCCTGTGTTTGTTATTGATACCACCATTCTCCCATAAAATCTGAATTATCTAGGCCTTTATCTTCTCTCCTTACATGCGTCAGTCCCTGACTCCTACTGTTTTTCTTCATAATATTGTCGCCATCCTTTTCTGTTTCCTCTATTCCTTCCCTTCTCCTGCCCAGTTCAGGCCCCTTACTGCATCTTCCCTCAACTATTCTAATAACTTTCTAACTAGTCTCCTTACCTGATTTTTTCCCTGCCTTGAAATCCATCCCCATTTCACTGCTCTGGTAGTTCAGTGATCTTGTTGCTTCTCTGCCTAAACTAAAAGCCTGTCCACTAAGCTTGCTTATGATTGAGTGTGCCCTCCTGTGCATTGTAAATTCCTTGAACTTATCGACTGCCTACCTACCTTCCCAATTCCCATTAATCTTCATTTTGAAGTACCCCTTGATGCTTTATTTCCATCTTTCAAAAATCTACTTGTCCTGCAAGGTCCAGCACACATTCTGCCCTCCAGCTGGAAAACTTATGTAAGCATTTCCTACCAGAAGGGATTTCTGGGCGGCTCTTGATATTATCCCACTTCCTGGATAATCGGCCCTTCCTTCGGGGTTTCTTCCTGCTGGTCATATGATATCTTCTCTTGCCTCTTTTGCTGGATCATCACCTGCATCTTTAGTGTAGGTGTCCCCTGGGGCTATGAGCTGGGCTGGGTTTCTTTAGACACTCCTTTGATGATCTCATCAACACCATGGGTTCAATTATCTTCATACTAGGGACTCCCCCAAACCTGTATCTATACATTTCTGTCTTATCTGTATCTGTCTTTATGTAAACATATTCATGTACATATCTTCCTGACACAAAGGAAACCATGGTCTCATGTTGTCAGCTACCTACTGGACATCTCACCCGGATGTCTTGAGTCATTCAGTTTGTCTCACAGAGAACTCATTATTTTTCTTCCCCTCAATCTTCCTCTTCTCAAAACATTGGCATTCCTACAGAGATACAGCTAGCCAAGTCACCCAGGTTTGTGCCTTGAAGTCAGCATTGATACCTAGTTTTCCCTTCCCCTTTCTCCCATCCAACTAGTCATCCATTCCCCACCCAACATCCTTCTCACTTCCATTGTCATCTTTCTTTTCCTTCAGTCACTATTTTAGTTCAGATTCTCCTCACTCTGCCTTCTTAATTATCAATCAATTGGTCTTCCTACTTGTAACTTAGCAATCCAGTAAAAATGTATTAAATCCCTAATGTGTTGAAAACATTCTTCTAAATCCTAGATTTTGCAAACAAGCATAAAGGAGTCCCTGCCTTCAAGGACCTTAAAGTTTAGAATATATAAATGTACACCTATAAGTAAATACAAGATAATTTATAGAGGGACACTAAAAACTGAGGAAATCTAGGAAGGTTTCAAGGAGAGAAATCTCCTGAGCTAACCCTTGAAAGAAGATAAAGATTCTAAAAATAAAGATGGCTACATTTCAGGCTGCTGGGCAAATTCCTGGAGTTAGTAGTTTAGTTGGAATAAGTGTGTGTGTGTGTGTGTGTGTGTAATGTGACGTAAGGATAGATGGAAAGGTAGTTTGGAGCCAGATTGCAGAGAGCCTCAAATGTCAAACTATGCAGCACCCATCCATCAAAATAATCTTCCTAAGGCATAAGTGTGACTATGTCACTCTCCTGCTCAAGAATCTTCAGTGGCTTCTAAGTCTGTAGCCCAAAGAGATCATAAACAGAGGAAAGAACCTACTTTTACAAAAATATTTATAGTAGATTTGGAAATCAAGGGGATGGGATATCCATCATTTGGGGAATGGCTGAACAAGTTGTGGTATATAAATGTAATGGAATACTATTGTGTTGTAAGAAATGCTGAATAGGATTTCAGAAAAACCTGGAAAGGATTTTCATTGACTCCCCATTGCCTTCAGGATAAAATACAGATTCTTCAACTTGGCATCGAAATCAGTTCTTTAAAGACAGGGGCTGTTTTGTTTTCATCTTTATGTATCCAGTGCTTAAGTAGAATGCTTTCCATAATATAAGTACCCAGTAAATAAATGTTTGACTTGAATTTTTCTTTCTAAAATTCTTTTTAGGATATTTATCACATTCTATTTTTGTATTATTTGTGAAAATATCTTGTCTACCCTGCTAGACAACAGGAATTATCTTGTTCATTTTAAAAATAATAATCCTTGTTAGAGCTAGCAGAAAGCTAGAATATTAGAAGTTATCTAGTGAAATCCTTTATTGATGAGAAAATCCAAAGGGGTCAAGTGCTTTGCCCAGGATAACATAAATAGTAAGTAGCAGAGCCAGAATTTGAACACCATTCCTGTGACTCAGAATGCACTGTTCTTTCCCAATTAAATGTTTTTGAAGGAATAAATGACACTCTAGGCAAGACATTCCGTGACATACAGAAAAGTATTAAGTCCCTAGCATCAAATTATTTATAAATTTTTAGGAGTGAGGTCAAGTTATGTATTTATACACCTGACCAAACACTTTCCTGATGCAGGTGAACATAGTTGTCTGGGTACTACATTGGCTGTAGAATGTAGGTCAGATCTTTTATTTGTTTATTTTAAGGTGCTCCAGGTCCCTTAACAGAACTGGATCAATCCACCCTATGTCCCCTGAAATAGCTTCTGATATTTATTTGCTAGTGTGTAGTTGGGCAATATTTTTCATAATTGACCTTAATGTTGCCATAATCAATGCCATAAGGGCAATAATTTTCCATTTTGTCCTTAATCTTCAGTCATTGCCTGATTACTGGCTGTTTCCCTATTGCTTAAGAATGTGCTTATGTCTCATCCACCTTCCAAAAACCCCTCATTCAACCCATCCATCCCTACTAACTACTGTCTTTTATTTCTCTTCCCTTTTGTGCAAAAACCCTTGAGAAGCTGTCTATAATTGGCTTTCCTCTCACTCTCCTCACTTCTTTGCATGTCTCTCTTACTTCTCCTGTCTGACACCTCCTCAGCCTCCTTTGCTGCATCTTTATCCAGGTTGTGTTCCCTAACACTCACTGTCACCCAAAGCTCTGTCCTGGGCCTCTTGTTTTCTTCTTCCATGTTTCTCTTGGTGATCTCGGCTCCCCTGGGTTCAGTTATCATCTCTACGTAGATGATTCTCACTTCCGTTTGTCTAGCCCTAATGACTCTCCTGCCCCCCAGTCTCCCATCTATCTGCCTTTCAAACATTTCACACTGGATGTGCTGAGATGTGCTCTCCTTCAACTCAACATGTCCCAAACTGGATTCATTATCTTCCCCTCTTCCTAATTTCTCTATTACTGTGAGGGTGCTACCATCTCCCAGTCACCTAGGCTGGAAACACATCCCAACAGCTACTAACGCTTGTTGTTTCCACATTTGTAACCTCTCAACCTGCATGTCTCTATTATTTTAAAATCAAATTTACACATTTGTGACCTCTCTTGTATGCATCCCCTCTTCTAAGATGCCACAGGCCCTTATTGCCTCACACCTGTGCTATTGCAATGGCCTGCTGGTTGGTCTTCCTTCCTTGTTTCTTTCTACTCCAGTCCATTTTCCACTTAGTTATTAAATTGATCTTTCTTACATGCAAGTCTGACCTTATCACTCTCTTCAATAACTTCCATTGGCCTCCTAGTACTTCTAGAATAAAGTATGAAATCTTTTGGCTTTTAAGGCATTCCATCTTCTTATTCCTGGCATTTTCATTGGCTATCTCCCATTCCTAGAATTTTCTTCCTCCTTATTTCTGCTTCCTTGCTTCCTTGGCTTCCTTAAAGTTTCAGTTAAAGTTCTACCTTCTGCAAGAAGCTTTTTTCAGTCCTTAAATTTAGTACCTTCCCTTGGAGGTAAACCTATTTATTACACAATACACATACACACATACATAGATGTTATACATATATACACATATGCATATTTACATATTTGTTGTTCAGTCATTTCAGTAGTATCTAATTCTTCATGACCCCGTTGGGGTTTTCTTGGCAGAGATACTGAAGTGGCTCACCATTTCCTTCTTCAACTCATTTTACAGATGAGTAAACTAAAGCAAATAGTGTTAAATGACTTGCCCACAGTCACACAGCTAGAAAGTGTCTGAGGCCAGATTTGAACTTAAGAAGAGCAGTTTTCATGACTCCAAGGGTAGCACTCTATATTACCTAGGTGCTCACATATACATATATATAGTATTTTATAAACAATAATGCATGTCTATTATGTGTGTGTGTATATACATCTTGTACTTTGTGCATGTTGTCTCTCCCTATCAGACTGTAAACTCCTTGAAAATAGAGACTTTTTTTGGGTTTTTCTTTGTATCCCTAGGACTTAGAACAGTTTCGTACATATAGTAGGTACTTGATTAATGCTAGTTGACAGACTAATCATAAAACTATAATTTGTTTGGAAAATCTGGGCTTTGTCCTGCGGAAAACATTTTGGGGGACACACATTTCTTGTGGCAATTATAATGTGGGCAGAACCAGGGAAAGGGGAGCCATGACCTCCAGGACCATTTTATCATGCACTTCCCTTTCCAGATCTACTTCCCTCTCCCAGGCCCATAGGACCTAGAGGCCCCACTCTTTTGTCAAGAGTGCACCTGTAATCCCCGTCCTCCTCCAACTGTTTTTTCACCTCATGATAGAATTGTGGTATGGCTTTAAAGTTGAAGTACATTGGAGGAGTAGGGAGAAGAAATGATTCCTCATGGAGCAGACAAGTTCTCCCATGGAGGTCTTAGAATGCTGTTATAGACTTGTAGTTTCATAAAAAATCTCAAGGGATTTAGCCTAAGCTAAATTTTACACATGCAAGGGTTGAGTAATTGAGAAACAGTTGATTTTCCTAAGGTTGCCCAGTGAGTGAGTTCTGTGACCATGACCCTCTTCTCTGAATTCACAGTCTAATGTGATTTCTAAACATCCTAATCATATTGACTACTTAGGACCCAGGAGTCACCGCCACTGACTTTTGGGTGACTTTTGGACAAGTCAGTAAACTCCTTTGGGCCTTAAACTGGAGCCATTTAGTTGCCTTCAATATGCATTCTGGGTCTGGTTTGTGGATGAATAGCTGATGTTTTGAGACATGGGGTGAATCATTTGTTCTTGTAGCTGTAGCAGGTGGATCCCGGAGGAAGAGGGCTTTGGGAGCAAAGTGACCCCTATTGTGATGGGGTGAATGGAAAGTGATCTGGGGGCATCAGAAAAAGCAACCTGAGTATGCTCAAATGGCAGCAGGCATGATTTATGCAAGGGAGCAAGATGAGGTTGGAACTTCAGATGACCCTGCAAAGACTGGGAATAATTCTCACCAAACCTTTTACTTCAGTCAAATTAGGATACTCCCTTTTCCTCCCAAACATGTCCCATGCCCTTCTGTCTCTTTCATATCATTCCCTTAACCTGAAATATCCCAATAGAATGTGCTCTTTAAGAGCCAATTCTGATACTATGTCTTCCTTTGATCTCCAATTTCCTCATCCCAAACAAAAGTGAATATTATTTTGTGTAGCTACTTAGCTCTCTCTGGTGCTATAATTGAATGAATTCCTATTAGGAACATTTGGAAATAAAAGATTTGTAAATCCCAGCCAGTAGATGGAGCATTGCATCTGAAGTCAGGAAGACCTGAATTCAAATCCATGCTCAGATTCTTTCTAGCTGTGTGATCCTAGGCAAGTCACTTTACCTAGCTTTGATTCAGTTTCTTCAGCTGTAAGATGAAGGTAATAATAGTACATACCTCCCAGGATTTTTATAAGTATCAAATAAGGCAAATTTTGTAAAGCACTTACCATAGTGTCTGGAACGTAGTAGGTCATTATCAATGCTAGCTATTTTTATAAATCCCTTCTGTTTCCTATTCCATCCCTCACAGCTTTAAATTCCTACTGATTTGATACCAAATTTCTTGTGTTTTTGACCCAATTTTCCATCTCACTCTTTGCCCCAATATCTCTCAGACAATTATGTCTTGATTATTCTATGTTCTTAATAATTTTTTGCAATTTAAATTGCAATTTATGTGCATGTCTCATTTCCCCTACTAATCTGTAAGCTCCTTTAGTTGAAGGACTTACTTGTCTTTGTACCCCCAAAGCCAGCACTGAACTTTGCTTGTTAAATGTTTTGGAGTTGAATTAGGAGCTATAATCTAAAAGTTTGGGATTGCTTTCCAGAAAAGGACTTAATACTCCAGGAGAGGAAAGACATGGGAGGAAAAGATCTGCATTCCTTTGATTCTATTGTGGAAGTGCTGTTTTAAATAAAAATCATATTTCAGGAAACAAAGAACACTGACCTTGAGTGTCAGGAAACCTTTTATTCTCTTCCAGACCCTGCCATGAACTAAATGACCTTCAACAGATCACTTTAATCTCTAGACCTCAGTTTCCTCCCTGGTAAAATAAGAGTACTACCCAGAGAGAGGTCTGTGGAAACTGAGTGTGGATTACAACATAGCATGTTCACTTCTTTTGTTGTTGTTTGCTTGAATTTTATTTTATTTTTGATCTGATTTTTCTTGTGCAGCAAGAAATTGCATAAATATGTATGCTTGTATTGGATTTACATATATGTTTATCATATTTAACAAATATTGGGTTACTTGCCATCCAGAGGAGGAGGGGGGAAATTGGAACACAAGATTTTGCAAGGGTCAGTGGTGAAAAATTATCCTTGCATATGTTTTGAAAATTAAAAACTTCAATTAAAAAAAAAAAAAAAAAGGAAATGGGCAACATGCTTCTCCATGGGTCTTCTGGAATTGTATTTGGTCATTTCATTTATTAGTGTTAAGTTGTTATTGTTGTTGTTGTCTTAAAATAAATACATAAATGAAAGGAGTTCTGGACTAGGTGATATCAAAGGTACCTTCTAGCTCTAAGGCTCTATGAAAATCTGTATAATTTTATTTTTTCCTAGGTTATAAGAATTTAATAAGAAATTATAGGGTATCTGGATAAGAAAGACCAAAGAAGACTGATTACTGAGTTATTTAGAGGAAGCCATAATAAGAATCAGATTTCTGAAAGAACTTAGCAAATGTTCATACGGGGACCATGTGGTAGGAATTTGAGCAATAAAATCATTAGGATGGTTGGGTCCAAAGGATGTGTTAACTGTAATTCAAATTTGAAGGATGAAAGAATTGTGAAAAGAGTTTTGAGTTATTCTCTAGTTGAGAATAGCATTTGGGGTGGGGTGAAAGAGTGCGGAAAGAAAAAGGACAGATTGTACAAGTATCCCGTTTAGGTGAATGATGTTGGGAGTGTATGCTGGGCCTTTGGAACAATGGGCAAGGTGGATGTGGGTTTGTAAGGTCAGTGGCTTTGTGTCAAAGCAGACACTAGTCAAGCAGAAGGGAAGTAGTAATTGTCAAGCATTTGGATCAAGTGAAACTACTTAAATGCTTATTTCTCTAGAAATCTAGAATTCAAGGCCCTTTGCACTCTAGCTTCCGCCTATCTTTTCTGCCTTTTGTCCCATTCCTGCCAAACATACCATGCACATTCCTGCATCCTGCCTTTGCCCATGCTACTTCCCCTGCTTACCTTACCCTTACCCCAGCTCCACCTGGCCAAATCCCATTCTTCCTTCTAGGCTCACCATCACTTCCACCTCCTGTATGAAGCCTTCAGGAAACAGCAAGCTTGCTGTGGACTCCCAGTTGTACTTATTATATACAGCATTCATTTGATAACCACATTCACGCTTTTTTCATGTTTCCTGCAAACAAGCTTTGGTTTTCTTCTATCCTAAAAACAAAAGAAAACAAACAAACCAAAAGACCTTCCCTCAACTGAATAGGCTCTCAAGTTTACCATCCTTTCCCTTTTCCTTTTAAATATCCTCAAATTTCTCACTACCCACTCACTTTCCTCTGGAAACTGCTATCTCAGAGGTCATCAATGACCTTTTAACCACCAAGATTTTCAATCCTCATCTTCTTTGACTTCTTTGTAGCATTAAACATTTCAACCATGCCCTTTATAATTGGAATTTTTCCTTGGGTCCCATGATACACCAACACTTTCCTGGTTTTCCTCCCACTTTTCTAACAGATCATATTTCGGTCTCCTTTGCCAATTTATCTTTGTGTTCATACCCTCTCAATTCAGACACTTCCCAAAGAGTACATCTATCTCTTTCTATACCTTCTCTCTCAGTGGCTTTATCTGTTCCTATAGCTTTAATTATCCTCTGAGAGACTCTCAAACCACTTTCTCCAATCTGACAATTTTCCTGAGTTATTGACCTACATTTCTAATTGCCTAGCTCATTGGCTCCTTTCTGATACTGTCTGACCCCCTCTGAAACCAGCTCTGACTTTCCTGTTTCTGTTGCCACCATTCTCTATCATTCAGCCTCAAATCTCTTGATTATGTTTTACTCCTCCTTTGCCTTCAGTGACTGTCTCCAATTCCATCTATGAACCTTATGCCTCGATGTGGTCTCCAGGCTCTTTCAGGATGCTCATTTTGGAGTAAGTACAGTGGGAACAGGAATAGAACCCTACCTGAGTGGATAATTCAAATTCTCCACAGGACTTTAATGAGTGAACAATCATAGAACCCAAATCCCTCAAGAGCAGAGACTGTGTCAGCTTTCATCTCTGGGTCCCTAACATCAGTACAATGGCTTGCACATACAAATTACAGCAAATATTAACTGATTTGAATTGTAGAATTTGGAACCTTCCCTTTATCTTTAGGGATCATTGTCTTCACATTCATCCCACAAACCTCTTTGTGGCTGGACAGAAGAGAGGGAAATCAGAGAGCTCCTAAATGAGTGTTGTACTTTCTACCTAGAACAGTCCCAGGATTTAAGAACTTATGAAACTAGGGGCAAATCTGGGACAAAACTGGAGGTTGCTATGGCTGTAGTTTGAATGCCTCATCACTGTGAATTGGATTGAATGGGGCAGGGATAAAGATGATTCATAAGATCTTAGGATCTAGTTCTACTCCCTCATTTTGTAGTTTAAAAAACTGAGACTCAGTTTGTATGTGGCCTTTCCAAAACCATACATATTTTTTTTGTTTTTTGTTGTTCCATCATTTCAGTGATGTTCAACTCTTCATGGCACCCTTTAGGTTGTTTGTTTGTTTTTTTTTAAACAGAGGTACTTTAGAGTATCTCTCTTTGCCCTTTCCTTCTACCCCCATTTTACAGATAGGGAAACTGAGGCAAAGAGGGTTAAGTGAATTGGGGTCACATAACTAGGAAATGTCTAAGGCTGGCTTTGAACTCAAATCTTCCTGATTCCAAACTCAATGCTGTATCCACTGCATTGCTTAGCTGCCCCTACACATCTGGTCGTATATGTACTAAATGTCAAAGGCAGAATTTAAACCCTGATGCTCCAACCCCCAGAGTCATTGCTCTTTTCATTATACTGCTTTTATTATATGATCTTGCACAAAACATTCTGTCCTTTCTGAACCTGGGTCCCTATTGTACCATTTCCCCTCTAGCCTGTTTCAAAAGGGTATGAGGAAGAAAAGGATTCAAAGTATTTTCACAAGATTTGCTAGACTGAAACACTGGACATTATGGTGGGGTCAGTAATCTCAACAAATCTAATCAGACTCGCTCCCTTCTCACTAAGCATTCCCTCATTGGGCAGATGATCCAGGCCTCTTTTATACTTTGCCCTCCTGGGAAAATGCAGTTTGTCCCCAAATCCTTCCCTACATCATCCAAAGGAACCTCTGGGAGGGACAGTCATGAAGATGTTAAGAGAATAATGTTTGGCTGATTACTTAATTTTGCTGTTGTTGTTGTTATTTCTTTGCGTCTTAGAAACCACAAGCACCTTGTTTCAGCTCCTCTTGAAAGGAGTTCTTGCTGTTTCTCCTGTTGCATCAATGATGGTTTCTCTTAAAGCACCAGGGTAGCTGAGTTTAGGTTTGAGGAAGATTGGGAAGCTGGAGGCCCCCTTTGGCAAGGACTTCTGGCTTCCCGCCCAGCCCACATGCTGACTCCTGCAGGAAGGGCGATTGATTTCCCTCTTGGCCTGAACCTTTGAAAGTCAGGATTTTACAGGTCTGCAGAGTCTCCTGAGGCCATCCTAGCAAGGAAGAAATAGCACATACAATCTCCTCGCCCACCTGAGCTGCCAAGTTGAGAGCTGGTGTGTAGTAGCATGAGGATGGTAACTGGGATGTGTGAGAATTCAGCTGCTGGTAAGAATGAGAGCCAGTCCACATCTGGTTAGCCTTGTCACGTTCCCCCTTTTCCTTCATCTAACCTAGCAATTAGTATAGAATAAGTGCCTACTCACAATACAGAGCGCTGCCTCTGGATCCCCTGAAAATGTTTGACTGCCTACTGTGTGTCCTTCATGTCCCAACTAAAAGCCTACCTTCTACAGGAAACTTTTCCCAAATCCTTTTGGTTCTAGTACCTTCCTTCTATTGATTATTTCCATTCAGTTCATCCTGTATATAGCTTTTGTTTGTACATATTATTTTGCATATGATTTCTCTGATTAGATTATGAGCTCCTCGGGGGAGCCTTTACCTTCCTTTGTATCTCCAGTGCTTAGTATAGTACCTAGGACATAGAAACTACTAGTTTCATCTAATGTTTATTTACAGGAGATGGGCAGCATGCTACATCATTGGTATGTTGGAATCCAGATTGATCATTACACTGATCAGAGTTCTTATGTCTTTCAAAGTTTTTCTTTCTTTCTCTCTCTTTCTTTCTTACTGGCAGTTGGGGTTAAGTGACTTGCCCAGGGTCACACAGCTAGGAAGGTGTTAAGTGTCTGAGGACAGATTTGAACTAGGGTCCTCCTGACTTCAGAGCTGGTGCTCTATCCACTGCGCCACCTAGCTGCCTCCAAAGTTTCTTTTCTTTATATTGACATATAAACTGTTCTGGTTTTGCCCATTTCTGTCTGCATCCATTCATATAAATCTTCCTAGACTTCTCTGACGCCACCTTTTCCAGGCTGTTCTGTATATTCATCCCTGTGCCAAGTTGGAGGGAAGAAGGCACAGTTTTTGCCTTCCAGAGGTTCACAGTCTAAGAAGATAAAGTATTTAAAGTTAAATAATGATATGTTGAGGGAAGCATTAGAGATCCTTGAGTAACAAAAGTTAACTAAGGGTTAATGAGACAGTGGATTAGCAGGATCAGAGGTTTAGAGCTAGAAGATACCTCCAAGGTAAATCTGATAACAACCTCATATTACAAAGAAACTGAGGCTCAATGAGATAAAGTTTTGGAAAACATCATGTAAGGAAGGACTTTGAGCACTTCCATTGAAGGATATGTGGATACTGGCTACTTCTGGCACAGTTCAGAGAGACATTTGACTAGAGACCAGGATCTTCTGTGGCTGCTGAATGACTCCAAGGTGTTTGCCCTATATTGGCATTCAGTCTGGGAGAAGAATGTTGCCATTTTTACAGATTTTCCAGTTTCTTAAGTGCAGCTGTTTCTGCCCCACTGCAGAAACTGCCTATGAGAACACAGTTTTACAAAGAATTCTAATTGTGCCTCTGTCTTCTCTCTGCTGAGACCATCTGGCCACCTGGCCTTGACCAGGACCAATCAATCCTGTGCTTTGCTTTTGGTAGTGGCCAATTGGCATCCTTGTTTGTTGGTTGGCTTCTGTGTTGATGACTTGGCAACACTTGTGCTCAATTTAGAGTAACATCCTGTTCCCTTATCTTGCTAGACCCTGGCAGAAGGGATTTGGGGAAGAAGTTAATAATCAAATAAATCTTTCAAATCAGCTTAAATGAAAATGTGTACATGAGAGAAATAGGGAGAAAAGGGATCATCTTAGTCCAGTTTATTAGATGATTCCAAAATGGATGCCTTCTCTAAAGAAAATCCCCACAATGCTGAGCTATTAGGCAGTTTCCAGAGTCTCAGGTCCCTGAGAATTCTTTACTCACTGAGAAAATTATCACACTCCTACACGTGACATATTTGTTCCTACCTCCAAGTCTTCACTTACACTATTTCTCCTTCCTGGAGTTCCGTTCTTTCTTCAAGCCCCAGCTCCTCTAGGAAGTTTTCACTGATTATTTCATACCACAATAACCCTTCCTTCTTCAAGCCCCTGTTGTTAAATGACATGATTTAGAATATGATTAGTATGATTAGTCTTGCTCTTTAACTATTTCATGGGGATAAGGCCTATCTCCCCAACTAGACAGTGTTAACCAACTTCTTGAGGATGGGGATCATAATTTACGTGTTTTTGACTCCCTGGCAGAGCCTAACTCTATCCCGAACACAAAGTTGATGCTTAAAGCAGGGTAGAAATTTCATTTGAAATATTGGTTGCTTCCTCTCTGTCTCTCTTTCTCTCTTCCTTTCCTTATCTGTCTCTCTTTCTGTGTGTGTGTGTGTGTGTGTGTGTGTGTGTGTGTGTGTGTGTGTGCATACATACACATCTCCCAGGCTACATACTCTTGAAAGCAGTTTTTTCACATCTATTCCTTGAGTAAAACAGATACTATATGCAAGATAATTGTGTCCTGGTCTTTATTCTTTGTCAGTTATTAGCTACATAACCTCAATTGTCTCATCAATAAAATGGAGGTCACAGGATTTAGAACTAGAAGGGAACTTGATATCATCTAATTCATTTCTTCTCTCCAGTGCCCTTCCCCACTCCATTTTGTAGGGAAGTAAACTGAAGCTGAAAGAGACTAAAGGATTTTCCCAGGGTCACACAGGTTGCAAGTTCTGTGACTTCATATTTAAAGCTCATTATCCCAAACTAAATAACATGTGATGTGCGTGAAGGCAGGGAGCAGTGTGCAGTGTTCAGTGATCTCTTGAAGTTTCAGCCCTAAGACCAGTGCTTGCAAATCTTAGAAAAGTGGCTGGCACCTGGCTTCACTTTCCTAAGAATGGTAATGCTTCAGTTCTATTGTAGAGTCTTTCTCTAGTTAATGATTGATTGTCTTTTCATACTTCTGGGATTTGAACTAATTCCTCCCCCTTTGCACGTCCACCTCCCTTTTCTCCCATCCTCAGCAGTTCTACGAATCTCTCCTTTCTTTTCTTAGAGCTGTGACTAATCATGACTGAATTTCCTTCTGTGAAAGAAGTATCCCCTGGGAGACCCATAGTAGGTTGTGTAGATTGGACGGAGTTTGTATGGCTGGTCAAAGTCCTCTTATCCCGTGGTACAAGAGGGTCATCCTTCAGGATTGCTAGAAAGTGGAGAGAATTCTGGGCCAATGAGTCCGTCCTCCACCCAGCTGCCAAAGTAATTTTCTCATAACTCACTTCTAACCATATCCTCACCCTACTCAGTAAACTCCAGTAGTTCCCTGTTGCCTTTAGGATAAAATATAAGTTTTGACTTTTAAAGTTCTCTATGACATGGCCCCAGCCCAGCTTCCTGGATGATGATACATTATTGCCCTTCCCACATGCTACATTCCAGCCAAATTGAACTCTCTGTTTTTCATTCATAGCTTCCATCTTTTGTGTCCGTGTCTTTCCTGTCCCCTCCTCCAATTTTCTAAGTCCTTCCTTAACTTTTATTTTTGTCATTTAGTTTAATCACATCAAACTCTTTGTGATCCCATTAGGGGTTTTCTTAACAAAGATACGGTGGTTTGTCATTTCCTTTTCCAACCCATTTTACAGATGAAGAAACTGAGGCAAACAGTGACTTGCCCAGGTCACACAGCTAAATGTCTGAAACTATATTTTAATTCACAAAGATGAATCTTTCTCACTTTAAGCCCAACATGCTATCTACTGCACTAGGTAGCTGCCCAAGGCTCAATAGTAGCCACTTAAGAAATCAATCTTTATTGATCAGTTGGTAAATAAGTTTATCCCCTACCCATTGCTCCTGACAGTAATCAGACCTGAGAACACTTCAGATATCTACCCATTTCACAGATTGAGATTTGGATAGGACTATCTTATTTTAACTGCTCCAAAATGCTGTTTCTCTAAGCCAGTGACTAAATACAATTCCTCTCATCTGTTATTTTTCCCTATAGAGAAAACTGGGAAGATTCTGAAAGATTTCTTCCAGTTCTATGAAGACCAGTATGGAGTCGCTCTCTTCAACAGCATGCGCTATGAGATCGAAGGTACTGGGGGGCCACAGGCCCAGCTGCTCTGGCGAAAGGTAAGAGGGCATATATACCATATGTCCATTATTATTGTCTGACATCTTGTACTTTTAACTTTACATTGAACCCCTCCAAGAAGGTATTAAGCTTGAAGCTTTAAATTTAAAAAAAATGTTCTACTAAACTCCCCTCCTATTTTTATTTTCATTACCATCATGTCTCACTTCCTCTAATTTTCCCCAGGGACAAATAAGTATAGACAAGACAAAGGAACATTAACTATGTCTGAAAACGTATTTCTCATTTGGTATCTTTCGTTCACTCCTTGCTGTTTTCTTGCATCTTGCAAGATCCATCTGGATAAAGTGATCCCTGTGGTTCCACCCTTTGGGAGTCTCACAGCTCCAAAAATTGTTCCCAAGAAGCCAAGTATCCAAAGATTTGGTGTCAGGGTCTCAGCGGATACATTCCACAAATCTTAATTGAATACCTATTTAGTAGAAGTCCACAAGACAAGCATTCATTGGGTCCTTACTACTTCCCTGCTAGTAGGAACCAGACATAATTCCCACCCTGAAGGGAGCTTATGGTTCAGTAGGGGAAACGGCTTATATTGCTCATCATCTTTCTGTCTGTGACAGGTGTATACTACCATCTGCACAAGACCAGGATTTGGAGAGATGGCTATATATAATTACTAATATCCTTTCCCAGAGATGTTACTTGATATCAACTTTGTATCTCCTTTGCATTTAGTTTTCTGAGTACATGTTCTCTCCTTTAATAGAATGGAAACTCTGTGGGCAGGGATGCTTTTATTTTATATTTGTATTTTTACACCCAGACCAGTACCTGACACTTAGCAACTGCTAAAAAATGCTTGTCAAAAGATTAGAGAGCTAAAGAAAGGATTCGTGAAAGAGATGAGGCGTAAGTTGGACCTAGAAGAAATAGGTTTAAAAAGGCTTGGGGGGCAGGGCACCAACTCCATGCCTAGGTACAGCTGATTCTTTGGCCTGCCAGCTTGTATACTTTTGTCATTTCTCTGGAATAACTAACATGTATTCCTTCTAGACAGACATCTAGAAATGAGGAGAAAACCCAGGAAAGTCCATTGAGGCCAAAAATAATAGGAATTCCAGCAGTGGAAGGGCACTTGTTTATTCTTACTATCCAAGGTCTGGAGAGCCATGTCTCAGCCTTTGTTCCTCTTCTTCCATCCTGTTCACTATGTTTGGCCCATTCTGAATTTACTGGAATCGGGAGGAAGCTGGAAAATTTGAACTAGGCAAGCCAGGCTGGTCCCTGGGTCTAAAGTAGTAAAAAGCTGTGTTTCTTTCCAGTGTTGTTTTCATTGGAACCTCTTGCCTTTTCAAAAGGTATGTTTTCCCCCCTTCTGCACTTAAGGTCCTAGCTTTGGCTTTTTGACATTAAGAGAGTGATAATATCTGTTAGCAAATATTTCCTGAGCACTTACTCAGCTCTATACTAAGCTATATGGAGGAAGAAGGACAATAAATGGAAATAAGCAGCATGGCTGGGTAGGCTGTAAACTTATAAGTAGGGCAGTGAATGTTCAGCAATATTAAGGCAGGGTACAGAACCATTTAGGTGGTCAGTGAGAAGCTGGGTTTGAAGGAGGACTGATGTCAAAGAGTTACCAAGAAGTCGTTGCAGGGTAGGGATGAGAAATGGGAGATAAATGAGGAGAGAGACCAGGCTGGGTGAGCAGAGGCTTTTGTAAATGAATGATGGAGACAAACTGGAATGGTAATTTGTAAAAACCTTTGAATGCCTGGGTGGGCTCAGGATTTGGGGCTTGATCTTGGGCTTATGCAGAAGATAGCTATGCAGTGTTTGGGGGCAAGGGAATGGCACAATGAAAGGTGTTATTACTAAACAGTAGTGGCTCAGAGTTCTCCAATGACAGGAGGAAAACCTATGCTACTAAACTTTTGTAAAAGCTCTCCCTCTGGAGAACAAGGCAGCCAAAAGGGCAGTACTTTCTTAGGCTGTGATGAGAGACATCGTATCCCGGATAAGTGAGGTGATAGTTCCATGGTACACTACTTTACTCAGATAATATTTGGAATATTGTGTAGGGTTCTGGAAGCCATAATATAGGAAAACTGAACTGGAATCCGAAGAAAGAGAACCGGGAATATGAAGGGAATTAAAGGTCATGCTAAACTCACATGCACAAAAAACCCAATTATTTCAGGAAACTGTTAATATTTGCTTGGACAGAGAAGACTCACTAGGGACAGGATAGCTATAGCCAAATAATTAAAAAGGTATTTTAAAGAAGAGAGATCATACTTAATTTCTGCTTGGCTCCAGATCTCAACACTAGGACCAATTTGCAGAAAAGTGGATCTTGACTCCATTTAAGGGGGAAAAAAATCCAACCATTTCAGTTGTCCAAAAGATGTATATTATTGAATTACCTTGAGGTAGTGCGCTCCTCAGCTGTAGAGGTCTTCAGGCAGACCCTAGATAGCTACCTCTTGGAGTTGTAAAGAGAATTCTTGTTCAGGTAGATTAGATCAGATGCCCTCTGATGTCCCTGCCAACTTTGGGATTCTGCCATTTTGCATCAGTTAGATCTATAGAAAGAATACCAGTCCAGAAAAGGACAATGAAAGTAAAGAACTAGACATTGGAGTTGCTGATCCCCTCTAGGAGAAAGAGAAAGGAATCCATTAGTGTTGAGCATAAGATATGGTAGCTCTTGTTCTCTGGTCTCCACCTGTATGCTTCATGTGTACATTGGCTTGCACTCTCCTTCCCCACAGGGATATGGAGGAAAATGGCAGTCTTGAAGATGACTAATCTCATCCAATGCTTGTGCAGCACATTTTCCTAAGAAGTTCAGAATGTATCACTCTCATTTAATCCTCACACCTTATCAGTAAGAGAGTGAAAGAAGAAAAAGCTATCATTATCTCTATTTTACAGATGATATGATTGAAACAGATTACAGTGTGGAGTGCTCAAGCATTGAATTCAATCCAGTTTCTTCCTTATGTCTAGCTAATAGAAAACTCTGCAATTTTAAAATTGCTCTTTGTTGTTATAGACAGAATCTTAAAGCTGGAAGAGACCTCAGAGTCCAAGTCCAACTTCTCGTTCCTAGAGTCCTTCCTGCATCATCTCTGTCAGATACCATTCAGCTTTGCCTAGGACACTTCCAGTGATAGGAAGCCCAATGCTTAAAAATTGGCAACCTTTCCATGGTTCAAAAGCCTTTATTCATAGAAAGTTCTTCCTTAAAAATGTTTCTTCCTGAAATATGTCACTCTCCACATCCTAGTCCTAGGCCTGTCTTCTAGAGTAGGATGGGACACAGCAAAATTTGAATACATCTTCTGTAAGTCAGCTTCTCAAAAAGTGGAAAACGGCATCGTGTCCCTTCCCACATTAAGTCTTCCCTTTATCCCAGATCCTTGGCTTGAAAAATTCTTTATCCTCCTGATCCTCTTCCTTGGCTCATGTTCTCCAGTTTGTCAGTCTTCATATTAAAATAGAATATCCCTACCTGATTACAATTTGCCAAGTTGAGAATAGGATGGGACTATCTTTTTTTTTATATGCATACATATTTATATAATTATCTTGTTACACAAGAAAAATCAGATCAAGAAAGAAGAAAAAGAAAAACTGAGAAAGAAAACAAAATGCAAGCAAATAACAATAGAGAGAGTGAGAATGTTGTGTTGTGTTCTATATTCTGTTCCTATGGTTCTCTCTCTGGGTGTATATGGCTTTCTTCATCACTGAACAATTGGAACTGATTTGAATCATCTCATTATTGAAGAGAGCCACATCCATCAGAATTGATCATTGTATAGTCTTCTTGTGGCCATACACGATGTTCTCTTGGTCCTGCTCATTTCACTCAGCATCAGTTCATCTAAGTCTCTCCAGGCCGTTCTGAAATCATCCTGATGGTCATTTCTTACAGAACAGTAATATTCCATAACATTCATATACCACAATTTGTTCACCCATTCTCCAGTTGATGGGCATCCAGTTTCCAGTTTCTGGCCACTACAAAGAGGGCTGCCACAAACATTCTTGCACATACAGGTCCCTTTCCCTTCTTTAAGATCTCTTTGGGACATAAGCCCAGTAGCAACACTGCTGGATTAAAGAATATGCACAGTTTGGTAATTTTTTGAGCATAGTTCCAAACTGCTCTATAGAATGGTCGGATCCATTCACAGTTCCACCAACAATGCATCAGTGGGACTATCCCCTTTCTTGTTTTGTACATTGGACTTCTGTTCATGTAGCCTGGTACCAAAAACTTTTCTTGGCAGCCATGGTCTATCCTTTAGAACTTTCAGGGGCACCAATGGTTTGTGAACAAGTGGTGTGGAAAATGAGGCTAGAGATGTTGGCAGGGTCTAGGTAGCATGTGATATAGCTGATGGTGCTGGAGACTTCATTATCTGCTGAGTCAGCACTCAGCCTTGTGAGCATATGGGGATAAGACCTTCTAACCTAAACAGTTTTCTTTTCCTTTGGCTATTCTTGTCTTCCATTTAGCTGTGAGACTGGACAAATCCATTAACCTTTCTCATTTCCTCATCTAAAAAATAAATAAATTGTGCTTGATCACCTCTAAAGTCTCTCCCAGCTTTAAATCCATGATCCAGTGTACCTAGATGTGCCACTGGGGCCATGATCCCTTTAGTAGGCTCCCTGGCTCACAGTGCCGCCAACAGGGATTTAAACTGGCTATGAGCATAAACTGAGATAATAATTGTAAAGCATTTAGTGCAGTGCCTAGCACACAGTCTAATATCTATGTTTACACATACACATACACACACATGTGTGTATGCATATATACATATATTTAGTTATAGTTTATATCTATATACGTATACATGTATGTAGTTATATAAATGTCAATTTATCAATCAGTGAGCATTTATTAAGCACCTACTGTGTGCCAGGCACTGTGATGACATACACTATGGGAAGATACAAATACAAAGAATAAAGCAACCCCAGTTCTCAAGAAACTTACATTCTCCTGGAGAAGAAAAGTTCTTGTTATAAATGTATAAGGCTTCTCCCGGAGGAGGGTGGGTGAGAAGAGTTTGTTTCAACAGCCTTGAAGGTGCTTAAAATAAGCACTGTGGAATACTTAAGAGCTTGGTTAGACATCAAAGACAGCAAGGACATCTCCATTTGTCTTGACTTTTGTCCTTTCACTAGACTTTTGATAACTGAAAAGATAGTGAGACTGATGACTTTACTCAATTCTGCCTCCCACAAATCCGATTCATGTGCAAGTTACCCAATGCTGTCATTAGTGCTCTTAAAAAACAAAGGACACATCACCACCCCACACACATGCACTCACGCACACACACATTTTTACATCAAATGAAGAAAACAAGTGGGAAGGACTGAGTCCTAACTTTGGAATCAGACGACGCAGCTCTGATCCAGACTTTGCCACATGTGTAATGTTGGGTTAGACATTTAATTTCTCTAGGCCCTTGTAAAATGAAGAAAGACAGCTAAGATGGCCTTTAAAATCTTTGATCCTGTGAAACAGGAAAGGAGAAAAGAAATATTATTATTATTAAATTCACAAGTGAGGACACTAAATATATATATATGTATGTATGTATGTATGTATATGTGTATGTAAATGTCCTTCTAAATCCAGCTCATGTTCCGGGCCCAGGAGATTTAGTGACATGAGACAGAAGAATGAATGAAGGCTGAATACACTGTCCTGTGAACTATAACATGGTGACCATCATTTATTTGGCATTTATATAGTACCTGGCCTTTAACAAACTCACCAACTTAATCTCTCCCTACCACCTATGTATAAAATTGTAGGAACCTCCAGTTGGCTAATTTCCTCTTGTTATAAATGAAGAAACTGAGGTCTAGGGAGATTTAAGTGCCTTGACCAACAAACATATTTACAAGTGGTAAGCATCAGATGCATGATTTGAACCTGAAGTCATCAGAATTTTAAGCCTGGGACTCCCTAATAGGAGAAAAGAGGATTGCCAGGAGGCTCTCATCACCCTTCTTTAACTCTTTTCCCATCTCCAACTGTCATTCTTTCTTCCGAGTTCTTTCTTTTTCTTTTTTTATTTTTATTTTTCCAAATACATGCAAAGATAGCTTTCAACATTCACCCTTGCAAAATCTTGTGTTCCAAATTTTTCTCCCTTCCATCCCTTCCCATAGATAGCAAGCAATCCAGTATAGGTTAAATATGTGCAATTCTTCTAAATATATCTCTATATTTGTCATGCTGTATGAGAAAAATAAGATCAAATTTCTTTCTAGTTCTGAGGTTTATCAGAAGATGGTATACAAGGAGCCCAAGAAAAATGTTTCTTACAGATATTTGGATGGAAGTGTCGATTCTATTTCCCTTATATCCGAAGGTTAGATGTCAGGATATGTTTTTTCTTGAGAATAGCCTCTCTTTTCTTGATTCATGAAGGGGTTTAAGAATAATTTTTTTCCCTTTAATGATATGTTAAATTTCCTAAGCCTTCTAGAGTCAATCCTGGAAGTGATGGTGATACATTTTCTTAGCCCAACTGTGTTTTTGCGTATTACTTTGCATGAATTTGTATCAACCAAAGCAGAGAAGGCTTAAAGCTTTGATTAGACCAGGTCCCTGGGCCCTTGATAAGGCTAAGGATTATAATGGAAATGATTTCCTCTGTGACCCATGATTGATTTAACTATATTTCAATAATCATCTGGGACCTTGGGAGCTTTCAAGAACCCTTGAAGTGTTCTAATCAATAAATATGTATTGAAAATCTGCCACAATATACTTAAATTCTACCTAGTGAGAGGTTCTGTAAGAGATGCAGAAAAAAAAAAAAAATCTAAGACACAGTCCCTCCTTCAGCTAGATTACAGGAAACAAGGTATTTATGTATTCAACAACTAAATACATGATGGAATCAGATTAAGATTTCACACTGAAATGAATGATGTGGAAATAATATGGGAGTTTAGAGAAGGAAAAGATTAGCTAACTAGAAAGACTTTAATGAAGAAGGAGGAATATGATCTGGGCCTTATAGCACTGGATTAGGAGGAATGAACTCTGGACTGGAAGAAGAGTGACTCATAACATAATTCTACAAGCCTGCCACCATTCACTGTTGAAACTTCTATTACTGAAAGACACATTTCCTGAGACAAGCCAATAGTAAGAGAACTTCATCAGGTCCAAAACTAGAAAGAGATGAGGTTGTGTGGTGATGTGATGATGAGAGAATCCTCAAATTGGTGTATGAATTCTGGTGCTAGTTCTGCCACTAACAGTATTTATTACTTTAAATCGCCGTATCCCTGTGATCTTCAGTTTCCTCATCTGTAATATGGCCTTATACGTGTTTACAGGTCTTGTCCACCACTGTGAAATTCTTATTCCATGATTCTTTGAGTCTATGACTCAGTCTCTTTTCCCACTGGACAGTTGAGAAAGGTTAGGGGAGAAATCAAGGGTGAATGACTCCATTCCTTGGAAATTCCCAGTAAAGAATGCCTGCATCTTACAATGGAAGAATTTATTCAGCAAGATTCTTTTAAAATCCTTCAACTTCTGAAGTCAACAGGGGTTCTTAACTAGTTTCTATTCTTTTGCTCCTTCCTTCTAGAGTCATCTTAATGATTTTTTTCGACTATAGCATCGGAGAGTCTTAGACCTGAAATGGACCCTCAAGATCATTTAGACCAACCCTCATGTTACAATGAGTTACCCAAAATTATGCTTTAAGTAGCTGGAAGTAGAATCCAGGTCTTTTAATTCGTAATCCCATATTCTGCCTCTCGGAATTCTTTCTTCCCTTCCAACCTTAAACTTGGTTCACTGAGTCCCCTTGGGGAGGGGAAATGATCTTTCTGATTTTCTCTGATTTCAGCAGTCTAGGATTCTGTGTGGATTTATGTCAGAGTTATGTTTTTTTCTAAATAATCTCAGCCTCGAAATTTAATTTTCTTTTCCTCTTCTAGTCGGGCTGTTACTCAATTATTTGAAATTTTGTAAACAGTACTCAAACCAGCAACTCTCCCAACACACACCTATTATAATCTGCCTAAGAGTTAGTGGGGGCAGAAGCAAGGAGAAGAAGACTGAACCTAGATCTTGCTGGGAAAATTAGCCCTTGCAAGTATATAATCACGATTGAGAAGAATGCACATGGTCCCATCCTTCTGGGAAGCTGCCTTTCCCAGTCTGGAAAGGGGAAGGAAGACCAACTGAAGGAGAGGGGGATGGGTGGGTCTGAACCGAGGAAAGGACCTCCATTGTGGAGGGGGACACGCCCCAGAAGAGGCCAAGCTGGGAGACCTAGAAAATAGATCCTTCTGTGCCTTACTAGAAATGGGGGAAAGATGTGTTTGCCAAATTTAGCGTCTGCTTTAGAGTCTAAATATAGATCTTTAAGCTTCGAGTGCTTTGTGACTTTGCAGAGGCACAGTTCTAAATGACTGCCTCCCCCCTCCCTCTTTTCTTTTCTTTTCTTTTTTCTTTTTTTTTTTTTTTTTTGGTAAATATTTTTAATCCCTGGGTAGGAAGCAGCTTAAGAGGCCCTATTGTTTGTGTACAATGGGTTTTCATTTGAAAAAAAGGAAAATTTATCTGAGTTTCCCCCTTGAAGAGCAGGAGGAAGTGATGTATATTGCTGAACAGGAGCATCAGATCATGTTCAGATTGTGCTCCAGGGGTGAACAATGGCATGGGTCTGTGTCCTGGTCCATGCAGAAGCACCAAATAAATGAAGCATTTGTTCTCTTTCATTTTAGAAAATGTCTTGGTAGGTTCAGTAGTTTCAGAATATACCTGTTTGGGAATAGCTCTCAACCAGGTTGTCTTGTGAGAACTTTGGGTTCAGCTTCTGCTTTGACAAAAAGAAGTTAGTGGGTTAGAGTTTGTTCTTCCAGGGCACTGCCTTTTGCCTTTCTTTAGATTCCCAGTGCTTAGCAAACTGCCAGGCACATAAAAGGTGCTCAATAAGCCTGACAGATAGATTAGGGTGGAATTCCCATTCACATGCTTCTCTTTTCGATTCTTCAGAATCCCTTTCTTCCTTCCACACTCATCTCAGCTGCCACCTCCTTCTTGCAGCTTTCTCTGGTTTTGATTCTATCCTTTGCCCAGCTGAAAGTGTCCTTTCTGCCCTTATGTTTTTCTTGAAAATATTTGTTGGATTCTTCTTTTGCTTTCATCACATTCTACCTTGTGTTATCTGTGTATATGTCATATTTCTCCTCCATCAGAATATTAATTCCTTGAGAAAATAATTGTTTCATTTATGTCATTGTATTCCCAGAATTAAGTATGATATATATATATATATGTATATCAGTGTGTGTGTGTGTGTGTGTATATATATACATGTATATCTGTGTGTGTGTGTGTGTGTATTACACACACACCATCAGAGCTGCTTTAAAAAATATATTTATGATCTGAGAATGGTCCACTTTTGCTTTCTTCTTATAGTTTTGTGGTCTTATCTGGGACTTGAAGACTGGCTATATTCCTTGAACTTAATTATTGTAAGGAGTCAGATCTTCCCCACTTCCAGTCATTAAACAAAGTTCTTTTTTTTACATCACCATTCCATTACCAAAATAGAAGCCTCTCATAATGAATAAGTAGACTCATGGAAATTAAGTCAAATTTTTTTTTCTTTTCTTTTTCTGAGGCTGGGGTTAAGTGACTTGCCCAGGGACACACAGCCAGGAAGTGTTAAGTGTCTGAGACCAGATTTGAACTCGGGTCCTCCTGAATTCAAGGGTGGTGCTCTATCCACTGCGCCACCTAGCTGCCCCAAAATTAAGTCAAATTAAGTCAAAAAGAATTGGAAACCTAAGAAATGCCCATCAGTTGGGGAATGGTTGTACAAATTTTGATTTACTAATGTGATGAAATCCCATTATACTTAGAAGAAATAGTGAAAGAGACCATTTCAGAGAAATCTAGGAAGACTTATATAAGCTAATCTAAAGTGAGATGAGATAACCAAGGGAACAATTTATAAAGTAACAGCAGTGTTGTTGAGACAAAAAACTTTGAAAGAATTAAGAACTCTGTTCAATATGATGACCAACCATAATTCCAGAAATCTCATGATGAAACATGCTACCCAACTCTTGATAGAAAAATGATGGATCCAGAATAGAGAACGAGATTTTTTTTTTCTCTCTCTCTTTTTGAATATAGCCAATGTACAGATTTGTTTTGCTTGATTATAGGTGTTTATAATGGGTTCTGTTTTTCTCGCTTTCTTAGTAGCTGTGTATATGGGGGAGGGAGAGAGAGAAAAATCAGAGGAGGCAGATTTTTGAAAATAGAATTTAATTAAAAATTTTAATTAAAAAATCACCTGTGTTGGAAAAAGCATATCCCATTTCATACCTATAATTTACCATCTCTTTGCCTAGAAGTGGAAGGCTTTCATCAAACCTCTGATTTCAAAATTGATTACTCTATTGATTGGAGTTCTAAACATATAGAGAGTTCGAGGGAGAACTAGGGAACAGATTTTGATCAAACGAAAGCATCAGGGAAGAGTTTCCTTGATAGCAGTTCCAAGGGTCCTTCTTCTCACAGTCTTGGTAGAAGGGAATTGGAAAACAAGAAAATTTTAAAGTTAGAAGAGACCTTTGAACCTAAAGTTAGAGCTGGAACAGAACTTAGAGGCTGTCCAGTCCAGCCCCTCCGTGAGCCCCAGAAAGAAGATGGGAATCAAATAGAGCCAGGTGTGACTATCGGAGTGTTCCATTAAACTTCACTTCATTTTCCAAGTTTATACTAGTTTTTGTGTGGAATAGATTTTTTTGTTCTAAGTGGCCTCTGCCTTGATTGAACCTATAACTCAGAACTTAGCCCCATGGGGTAACAGTAAAAAACAGGCCAGTTGCTGGGTGTCTGTGAGTGCTCTGGGGTCGGTCCTGGGCCTGCTGTGGCCCTGCTTCCTCACCTTTGCTGTGCTCTCTTTCACAGGTGCCGTTAGACGAACGAGTCATCTTCTCTGGAAACCTGTTTCAGTACCTGGAAGACAGCAAGAAGTGGAGGAATCGCTTCAGTCTTGTGCCACACAACTATGGGCTCATGCTCTATGAGAACAAAGCTGTGAGTTCTGTTGGACCAGACTGGAACAGGACTAGAACAGTGGGCTGTGGGGAGGGGCCGTGAGGGAACAGGCCCAGGCTTTCTGGCCTCAAGGAGTCAGTGCAGGGAGGCCTGGGAGTCATGCCCACCTTCTTTCCTTGGCATGAGATCTCCCCTCACTCTGAGCCCTGTAATGGCTTTGCTATCATCATCATCGTCAGTATTATTATTTATTCCTGGGTCTGAGTGCTCAGGAAGCCTTGCTCCCCCTCACCCAATTCCCTGCCCAGCACGCAGCCTAAGCCCTCCATCTTTTCTCTTTGTCACTAGCTCAATATAAACCCAATATGATTACTAGTGTTACTGTGTTCCTGGTACGTAGTCAGGGAGAGAATGGCCCTGAATTTGTGGTTTCACTGGTGTGGAGAGCTCCTTGGTGAGCTCCCTTTACCAATGCAGATTCTCCTACCAGTGATAACATGTACTTTTTCTATTAAACTGTTCTTCATGTTGCAAGTTTCTTCCAGTTTGTGGATGTGGAACTGATTTCTTGGTTCCAAATAGCCCATGTCTTGATTGAATTTGTAACTCAGACCTCTTTATCATGGTGTATCCAGGTCCTGGGTGTAAATAAGATGTATCTTGGTCTTAGAGATTTGCCTGGCACCCTGGGAGGTTTCGTGACTTTGCTACGGTCATATAGCCAGGATGTTTTGGGGCAGAACTCGAACTGAGGTCTCCCTGACTCCAAGTTCAATTTTTATATACCTCCCTGAGTCTTGGCCACTGTAAGGGCTTAAATGCTTATTAATTGACTGTTCTAGGAGAGTAGCAGAAAGGAAAGATCAGCAGGGGTAGATTTTTTTAAAAAGCTGACTCTCTTTATCTACATCTGGGGGGGGAAGGGGTGGTATGGATAATCAGAATAGGCAGATAAGGCCTGAATTGATTGTTGCCCTTGGTTACTACTTCCTTTCCCACCAAAACGTTCCTCCAAGCAAACTCTGAGCAGTTAAACGGAATTTCGTCTCCTGGCTGGTGTCATGTCCTTGCCTAAGCAAAAGTGATATACAACACTGATAAAAATCTGGCTCTGATTCATTTTATGTAATTTGAAGCTTTATAAAGACATTTTAAGGATGGAATACTTCACATGTTGGGTGGGGACGCCTACTGGTAGAGAGGGCAAAATGCCAGCCCAGCTCTGTTAACATGGCCCCAGTCTTGGAAGGGTTTGGAAACCATCTAGTCTGACTATATCTGGTACCTAAATTCTTCCTACAACATCTTAGACAAGTGCTTTGTCTAGAATCTGTTTGGATGCATTATTAAGATATTTCTCTTCCCTTGGTGTTTTGTAGGAAGTCATTCACTGGGAGGGGAGAACTCCTTACTGAGGAAACTCCCTTCACCAATGCAGATTCTCTTACCAGTGATAAAATGTACTTTTTCTATTAAACTGTCCTTCATTTTGCAAGTTTCTTCCAGTTTGTGGATGTGGAACAGATTTCATGGTTTCAAGTAGCCTCAATTCTTTATATGGGATATTCAGGAAAAGAACCATTAGGTTGGGTTATGGAGTCAGAGAAGGTTAGTACTACTTTAAGACAGTCGGAATTGTATTTTAGGAACCAGAAATTGTGATACACTTGGGATTCAACAATGACCCCTCCCTGGGTTGATTTTCTTTTCAATCTCTCCAGGCCTATGAGAGACAGATCCCACCACGTGCCATCATCAACAGTGCAGGCTACAAAATCCTTACCTCAGTGGATCACTATCTGGAGCTCGTCAGTAACTCTTTACCAGGTAACATGCTGCTGTGGGTGAAAAGAGATGACTATGGGGTAAAATACCTTCCTTATAGTGGAATGGGTTTGCACAGAGCTAAGTGGCCCAATGACCAGTGACACACATCGGTGGGAGAGCCTTGTGGGCTTCAGGTAATGGGCTGCTCGTGGAATAAAGTGGGTTCATTGGTTTTGATGAGTTTTGAACACATTATTTTAGCTTCATAAATACTAGGCTGTAATCAACCGAGCTGCACACTCAGTGATGCATAGCCATGCTCAAACTTTAGCTTCATCCCCGCAAACTAAAGCAAGGAAAATGAGGAGCCAGAATTCAAAGGGAGGATAAGAAGAGAAAATGGACCAATGTGGATGCCAATTTTGTTGTGCAGAATTCATGGTGAAGTCTTAGGACCCAAGATAATTATCATTTTTCTTGAATTATATTTGTTGTTGTCTAGTTGTTGTTCAGTTGTGTCCCATTCTTTGTGACCCATTTGGAGTTTTCTTAGCAAAGATCCTGGAGTGGTTTGCCATTTCCTTCTCCAGCTCATTTTTCAGATGAGGAAACTGAGGCAAACAGGGTGAAGTGACTTGCCCAGGGTTACACAGCTAAGAAGTATCTGAGGCTGGATTTGAATTCATAAAGAAAAGCCTTCCTGAATCTAGGCCTGATATTCTATCTACTGCACTACCTAGCTGCTCATGAACCATATTATGGAATGTTAGAACTGGAAGGAAACTTCAAGATCATCCACTCTACTTCAACCCTTTTGTTAAAGCTGAGGAAATGAAAGTTTAAAGAGGTGAAGAACTGCTGCCAGTTGATAGCAAAGATGGGATTAAAATCCAGGTTTCCCATCTCCTAGCCAGTACCCCCACTGGCTCTCCCTTATCTTCTGGTTTACTTCTCTTTATCGCCCCTCCCCATCCCTGCCCCAGATTCCTCCCTATTCCCCTGAAAAAATACTCCCCCCAAAAAAGGTAATTTGCCACCTAGCAAATCATCCTCCCTCCTCCCTGGGAAATAAGAGGGGGCCTGTTGTGGTTTGTTCCCAGGAGCAAAGTCTCTAGTCACTTAGGTATAATACTGTCCTCCAGAAGGGACAGCTGCAGTGTGTCTGTGATCAGCCTGAAGTTTGTGTAATCTGCCCCAGATCTGTTGTGTCTAAACAAACACCAATGGATTCAAAGGTTCCCCTTTTGCTGGCCTTCTGAGTGAGAAGAACGCTGTTTCCATAGGAGTCTGAGGGGATGAAAAGGTCTTTGTCTAGGATATGGCAGCCAAGGAAGGCCTGGCTATTAGGGGACTCAGCCCTTATGTAGTGGAAAGAAAGCTGGATTGGGAGACATGGAATCCCAGCTTTGCCACCTAATAATATTGGTGTGACTGTGGGCAGGCCACTTTATCATCTCTGTGCCTTAGTTTCCTCATCTATAAAAGGCGGTAGTTAGACTGGCGGCCTCCAAGACACCTTCTACTTCTACATTAGTGATCTTTTTTTGGAAGGAAGAGACTTATTAGCCTGGGTTTTGTCAAAACCAGCCCTGACCTGACCCTAAAGGAAAATAAAAAATCTGGGACCCCTAGAATGGGGGGGGAAAGGGATTGTTTTTCTAGTCCCACTTCCATCAACAGGCAATGACTAGATCCAAAGAACAGTAGAAATGGGACTAACCTTGGAATCCCAGAAGCTGAGTAAGAGTCCTTTGTGAGAGTTTGGGTAAGTCACTTCCTCACAAAAACATCATTTCCTTATCTGCTAAATGAGAAGGGTGGAAGTGATCACTTCTGAAGTCCCTTCCAGCTCCAGATCTATGATTAAGCATGAGTGAGTTGCTGTGGATTCCTCATGTGTTGAAAAATGATATTTGCCTTCATTTGTACTTCAAATGGTTAGGAGAAAATACGAAGTGATAGAGAGAGAATCCCTGTAGGAATATAATAAATATGATGACATTATGATTTCATTTCTCATCCACAGGGCCAGCCCCCAAATCTGGTGCTGCTCCAATTCTGAAGTGCCCTACCCAGTATCCCCTGATCCTCTGGCATCCGTATTCTCGACACTATTACTTTTGTGTGATGACAGAGCCTGAGCAGGAGAAGTGGCTGGCCGTGTTCCAGGACTGTGTCCGACACTGCAACAATGGTGAGTGTGGTCTGCCTGAGGGGGAGCTTGGGTCCCTGGAAAGGAGGAAAGGATCCCAGAGAAGTACTCCTGAAGGGGAAAATGAAAGGGAATGAGAGACCTTTGTGGGGTGGAGCAGAAAGCTACTTTCTTCCTAGAATTTGATTCCATGAAATTCAGCTGATTTTTTTTCCCCACTAGTTAAATTTTTTAAAAATTAAAGCTTTTATTTTCAAAACATATGGAAAGATATTTTTCCAACATTGGTCCTTGCATAGTCTTGTGTTCCAAATTTTCCCCTTCTTCTCCCCACTCCCTCCCCTAGATGACAAGAAATCCAATATATGTTATATTTATGTTAAACCCTATATATATACACATACACAATTATCTTGAAATTCAGCAAATTTGAAAAGTGAATGCATATCAGCCCCTGGACTGTGGGTACCAGGTTGAACACCTTCAGAGGGCAGTGGGATACTAGTAGGACAAGTCTCTTGAGACTTGTTCAGGGCCACCTAGCCAAGTCACTGAAGAGCTGTGTGATCTTGAACAAATTGTTTCACTTTTCAGCTCAACTTAAGGTAGTGTGATGTAGCAGGAAGTCAAGGGACCCAAGCATCTCTGAAACGGGAGGTGATTTTTAAGCTCCCTTCTAGTGCCAAGATTCTGTGATTTTATTCATTTTCCCAGTGACCTATAGGATCACAATCTTTTTCCCGGCTCAGAGGGCCCAGTCGTGGCCTGAACTCTTGGTTCTAGGATTCTGGGAGGGGGCGACTTTCTCGGTTAAACTTTAAACCTGCAAACCTGGAGAATGGCCGAGAGTTAGAGGTGAGCTCATATGCTTCAGAGGTGCACCGATGAGCTCCCCGCTTTCCCTTCCCCTTCCCCCTCCTGTTATGGCATGCCCCAACACAGGTTACACCTTGCATGTCTCTGCAGGCTGGGAACAGACTTGACAGGGTTGGGTCCTGGCACAAGGCCCTGGACTCCAGGCATTTACATATCACCCCACCCCATCCTCCCTAATCTTTCGGCCAGTTCAAAAGCTGCTTCTTGAGTCCAGGCTGGGCTGGAATTTGGAAGCAGGGGGGCAGTGGGAGGATTTAAAGGGCTCCTTGGTGAGAAGCAGATCATCAATCACATCTGAATTGGTTCTGCCACCTTGAGCTGGGCACGTTGCCCACCCCACAAAAAGCAGTCTGTTCAGCTGTTCCCCTGGGGGCTGTGGAGCATGGGAGGAGAAGGAACAGGGTCTGGGCTGGGTGTGCCACGTTTCAGACGCCACGGTCCAGCAGCCTGCTGGGATTCTAGCTGCCTACGGTGAGCATATACCCTGGACCCTTCCCCTCTGAACTGAGGTAGGGTTTCGGGGCCTTGAGAAGAACAGCTGTTGAGCAGCATTCAGGCCAAGCTGCCTGGCTGTTCCCAAGGCCATCACTCTCTAGGCTGTACGATAATGGGTAAAGTAGATAACTGTAATGTTCTTCATTGTCACTATCTATACAATGAGCATCATCCTGGTCTTAGGAAGTGCTTCAGACAACTGAAACCAGCTGTGCCCTCAAGTCCTAAGTGCTCTGAGGAAAAACAGGCCTGGCAAACAGAATCTCTAGCCCCGTCCTGGTGTTCTGAGCCTAGCACTGAGTGATGAGGATGCTGAGAATGGTAGGACCTTGTGAGGATGGATAGCCTGCTGTTTTAAAGGTTGAGCTGTGAGGAGAAGTGGGAGGCTGTGACACAAGTGGAAATTCTGTACCTTCTCTCCCCTCCCACATATGCAAAGGTCCATTGATCTGCTATATTTTTATGCTAGGGAAGTTAGGGAGTGATCATCCAGGTTCCCAAATAGGGTGATGTCACCAGGCAAGTTAGAGCTGGAACCATGGTTAGTTAAAGTTCTCTCAATCCAACAAGTCTGTCCAGAGATACCTTTGGGGCCAGTCACTGTTTAAGATTCAGCCTAAGACTGGGGAAACAAGACGGGACTGTTGACCCTTTATTCTGACACAGAAGTGTAATGAAGAGTAGTAGATTTGGATCAGATGACCTAGATTCTGCCTGCCTACTTTCCTATTACTTGAAAATTTCCCTCTGGGAACTTCAGTTTCTTCTAGAAATTGATGGAATTGGATTAGATAATCTATGAGATCTCTCCCAGGAATCTATGACCTTTCTGCCCTCAGGCTGGTAACATGGATGTAGGAATAGAATCGTAACCTCTGAAGGCCTTTGAGGCTATTTGTGACCCAAGGAAAGTAGTCTCAGTGGTTACATTCAGGATGAATTTCCTCCTCAAAGGCATATCCAGGGCAGATTTTTCACTGCAGGTTGTTTTTCCCCTGCCCTTCAACAGGCATCTGATATATTTTATTTTTCTGTCACTTCAGATTCTTGGGGAATGCAAACATGTTAATGGTAATATAAAATAATGATAGTGATCTCATATTCATAGAGCACGTACATCTATGCGTCTGGTTACATGCTTGGTATGGTGGTGAAATGGTTATTTTCTACAAACTTTGGCAACTCAAAAACCTCAGAAAAAGAAATTATGCTCAAGTTGAAGCCTCAAAAGACAGAAACTTCCCAAAAGGTAAAAATAAATAAATAAAGCAAAACCACAAAAAAGCCTCTATGAAATAAGAACTTCAGTGCTCCCACTCCAGTCTCTAAGCCCCTCTATGTGGTAGACACAGGCAGTACAAGGAACTTCATATGCTTCAGAGTGCAGTTTTTGGGAACCTATGCAACTGTGGAAGGTAGAAGAGGGAAAGACAACAAAATGAGGAGTGAAAATGGAGACAAAGTCCTTTGGACTTTGAGTCTTTCAGCCTAAAAGTAGATAAGCCAATTGCAAAGGCTTGTGAAGACAGAAAGAATGAGTAAAACAATAACAATTGTTATTTTATGAAGAAAAATGGACCCAAGTTCCTTGGTCAAAAAGATGTTTACAGACTACCCAGAAGTCATGAAAAAATTAGGGGAAAAAACTTCTAGAATGGGGTAAAAGAAAAATAAACTTGTAGAAGATATTAGAAATCAAATTATATTAGAAATTAGAGCTCAGCAGAACTTAGATTTGAGAGATTTTTTTTCAAAGAAAATAGAAGCTCTGAAAGAGAAAAGAACTGATTTAGAACCTAGAAGCAGAAAAAAAAAGTCACCCATGTTAATCAAATAAACACATGCATTCTATGTAATTTAAAGTCATTGATCTTGAAGAGAGGATATATACAAACTGTAATATGAGGACTATAGGTCTCCCAGAAGAATGGGAGTATGAATTTAAAAGTATAAATATCATAATATAAGAAAACTGTCTAGAACTGTCAACTATCGACAATAAAGCACTGATAAATTGAATAATTGGGTGGTGTCAGGACAAAAACCAAAACCATGCTTTAAACAATTTCAATTTCAATACCAAACAACATATTTTATAGTCACTCAGACTATAAAAAAAGACTTTTAAATATGAAGGATTGCCAGTTAGACTATCCTAAGGTTACTGCTCAGTCACAAGAAATCAAAGGAAGAAATGGAATAGGATATTCCAAAAAGCAAATGACCTCAAGCTGCAACCCAAAAAGGAGTGTCCTAGTCACCAATGATATGGATCTTTTACACAGGAGCTATTTGATACATTCCTGCTCCAAAGGCCCCATGATGAAAATGCTTCCCATCTCCAGAGAAAGAATTGATGAGCTCTCAGTGCAAATTGAAGCATGTTTTTTTTTTTCACCCAATTTTATTTTTCTTACTTTTTTTTTTTTTTGCAACATAGTTATTATGGAAATGCTTTGTATGACTTCACATGTATAATGGTTATTATATTGCTTGCCTTCTCCCAGGTGGAAAAAGCCACTGGAGAGACAATTTAAAACTGAAAATTTTTAAGTGAATATTAAAGAAAAAAATTGCTACAAGTATCCAAGTAAAGGCTGGGTGACTACATGCTAAGACTTAATAGTGAGGAATTCTTTTAAGTATGGATGGTTTAGATCAGGGATTCTCAAACTATGGCCCTTGGGCCAGATGCAGCCCACTGAGGACATTTATGCGGCCCGCTGGGTTATGGCAAATGGGCTGAGGGGCAGAGACAGAGTGTGAGGTTTTGTTTTTACCATAGTCTGGCCCTCCAACAGTCTGAGGGACAGTGAACTGTCCCCCTATTTAAAAAGATTGAGGACCACTGGTTTAGATAGTTGCCAGGGGGGGCAGCTAGGGGGTGCAGTGGATAGAGCACCAGCCTTGAATTCAGGAGGACCCGAGTTCAAATCTGGTCTCAGACACTTAACACTTCCTAGCTGTGTGACTCTGGGCAAGTCACTTAACGCCAGCCTCAGGAAAAAAAAAAATAGTTGCCAAGGTCCCTTCAGATTCTCAAATTCTGTGACTCCAAGCCTATGAGAGAGGAGATATAGAAGCCTTCAGTAGGAGTCAGGACCCAGGATAAAGGGACAATTTGGGATGACATAAGAGGTCATAACACCAAAAATAGTACAACCTATCCTTGGGAACTGGATATGATCGTGGAAAAGATAAGAGGTACAAGGACTTGAGACACAGTGATTCCTGTATCATTGCTTCCTTAATGAATAGCTATTTCTTTTTTTTTTTTTTTTTTTTATTCATTTTTCCAAATTATCCCTCCCTCCACTCCCTTCCCCCAATGGCAGGTAATCCCATACATTTTACATGTGTTACAATATAACCTAGATACAATATATGTGTGTAAATACCATTTTCTTGTTGAACATTAAGTATTAGATTCCGAAAGTATAAGTAACCTGGGCAGACAGATATTAGTGCTAACAATTTACATTCGCTTCCCAGTGTTCCTTCTCTGGGTGTAGTTGTTTCTGTCCATCATTGATCAACTGGAAGTGAGTTGGATCTTCTTTATGTTGAAGATTTCCACTTTCCATCAGAATACATCCTCATACAGTATTGTTGTTGAAGTGTATAGTGATCTTCTGGTTCTGCTCGTTTCACTCAGCATCAGTTCATGTAAGTCTCTCCAAACCTCTCTGTATTCCTCCTGCTGGTCATTTCTTACAGAGCAATAATATTCCATAACCTTCATATACCACAATTTACCCAACCATTCTCCAATTGATAGACATCCATTCAACTTCCAGTTTCTAGCTACAACAAAAAGAGCTGCCACAAACATTTTGGCACATACAGGTCCCTTTCCCTGCTTTAGTATTTCCTTGGGATATAAACCCAGTAGTAGCACTGCTGGGTCAAAGGGTATGCACATTTTCATAACTTTTTGGGCATAATTCCAGATTGCTCTCCAGAATGGTTGGATTCTTTCACAACTCCACCAACAATGCATCAGTGTCCCAGTTTTCCCATATCCCCTCCAACATTCATCATCATTTGTTCCTGTCATCCTAGCCAATCTGACAGGTGTGTAGTGGTATCTCAGAGTTGTCTTAATTTGCATTTCTCTGATCAGTAGTGATTTGGAACACTCTTTCATATGAGTGGAAATAGTTTTAATTTCATCATCTGAAAATTGTCTGTTCATATCCCTTGACCATTTATCAATTGGAGAATGGTTTGGTTTCCTATAAATCAGGGTCAGTTCTCTATATATTTTGGAAATGAGACCTTTGTCAGAACCTTTACTTTTAAAAATATTATGAATAGCTATTTCTAAGAGTGAGGTGCTCCAAAAATTAGGGAGAAAATATCTATCTATCTATATCTATATACAGTAACTTAGAAATTAGATAAAGAAGGTAAAATTTTAAATTTCAGAAGCCTTACCCTCATGAGGGCCAGACGGAATAAAGAAGGAACAAGTAAAGGAAGAAAAGCAGAAAGTAGAATTCAGAGAAGACTGGAAGAGAGGTAATGAGGAGGACAGAACAAAGGAAAAGTTCTTAGAAAAGCATTCAACTAAAAAAGAATGTTTTTTAAAATAAGCCATTAGAGAGGAGGAAAAAGTTTGAACTACACACTTACTTGGACTAGAAAAAAGGAGGGTTAAAAGAAAAGAAGAGGAAAGAAGTAAAGATGAGAAAAGAAAGGGATAGAGTAGAAGAAATAGTCTCTAGAAATAGACTAGATTCAAAGAAGCATAAGCAGAAGGACAAAATTCTAATTAAAAAATTAAAACACAAACCTGACTATCATAACTTTAAATATGAATGGATTAAACATAATCCATAAGACAAGAGTGAGAGAATGAATGAAAAAAAATAACAATTAGCTGTGCACAAGAAACAAGTCTAAAATATGAAGACATGGAATAAAAAGTATAGGCTAGAACAAATTTTTCTTTGCATCAGATTATTCACAAAAAAAATCAAGAATTGAAATCATACTATGAGGAAAGCAAAAATTAAAATTCACATTGTCAAGAGAGATAAACAAGGAAATTAAATGATCAATCACTGACAATGAAATTGTGTCAATGCTTAAAAGTCTACAAAATGCTTTCCTCATAACTGTAATGTAAAATATTGATTATATTCATTTTACAGATATGACTGTAAGAGGTTAGGTAATTTGCCTTATATCATATAACTAAGAAGTATTAGAGCTGGAGTTTGAACTCATGTCTCTTGACTCCAGGTCCAGTTGGTCTATTTACTACACTATTCTGCTTCCTTACTTAGATAAAATCTAAACGAGAAGAGAAATCTGTTGAGGAGAAACCAGAATTCATCCCCAAGCTCAATAGAAATAATTTTGGATTATCTTCACTTTAGATGAATGATGCCATTATTTCCCCTTTACCAAAATAGCTCATTGAGTTGATTATGAAATCAAGAAACAACATGCTGACCAATGAGCTTTGCCTCTTTGTACAAAACATCCTGTATTTGTATGTGAAAGGCTGTTAGGGATAGAACCAGGAGTTAGGAAACCAGGGTTTTGGCCTTCCTTCTTCCATTTACGCTGTGTCCTCTTGGGCAAGTCATTGACTGTTAATTTCTTTATCTGTAAAACCCAAGTACTTTTTTTTATATATAGTATTTTATTTACCAGACATATGCATGGATAATTTTACAGCACTAATAATTGCCAAACCTTTTGTTCCAATTCTTCCCCTCCTTCCCCCCAACCCCTCCTATTGATGGCAGGATGACCAATACACGTTAAATATGTTAAAGTAAATTAAATACAATATATGTATATATGACCAGTTATTTTGCTGTACAAAAACAGTCGGACTTTGAAATAGTGTACAATTAGCCTGTGAAGGAAATAAAAAATGCAGGCGGACAAAATTAGAGGGATTGGGAATTCTACATAGTGAAAACCCAAGTACTTTTGAACAGAACCAGTACTGTATGTGAATATATTTTGTTAGATTATAAATGGCTATATATGTAGAAGGGATTATAATTTTTTTTTCTCCCAGGGCTGAGAGCATAGTAGATTTTATTAAATAAATGTTGTTTCACCAGTTAAAGTGAGCAGATAATGATACTCAGAGAACAAAGGACAAGTAGCATTGGAGAGAACTGGGTTATTTTTCCATTCTGTCATAGTATAAGATGAGTACCATCTTATACTGAACTACTACATCTCTTTGACTTCCAGTATCCTCATCCATAAATTTTTCCCCTAAGGGAAGAGGACTTGAGGGGCAAGATCTGAACCTTTTGTTTCACTGACATAGGGAACTCCTAGTGTGGGAAAACTCCCTCCACCAATTCAGATTGTCAACTTCTGACAGTTGTTTTCCTAAATCACTGAAAGGTTAAATGACTTGCTTACTGTCTATACTTACTATATGTATTTGTGTAAATGTATATCTGTACTTACCATAGTTAATATAGTATGGTCAGAGCCAGTACTTGAACTGTAGGGCCTTCCTGTCTTTTAAGGCTAACTCTCTAGGCCTGCTACGTTATCTTACCTTTCTTTCATCTACAATGTAGGAATGATAGGTTCTTGCACTACCAGCTACACAGGGTAATTGTGAGGAAATAGCTTTGTAGGCAATAAAGCATGGAATAAAAATAAATTACTAGTTTTATTATTGTTAAAACTAGTTCTGGTTCTCATTAGTTGGGTAACGTTGGAGAAGAAAGCTTTGATGTTGTGGCCCGGGATTTCCTCTTTTTTTTTGATGACAGGGTAAAACTAATCGGTGTTTCTGATTACTTGGGTGTGGAACATTCCGAGCTTGAACAATATTGATGAGGCTATATTGATAGACTCCGGAGTTGCTAATCTTGACAGTGGGGAGTTGGGGGCAGAGATTCAAGAGCAAGGGGGGGGTTCTTTTGTGTCATAAAGCCCTTTGGCAGTCTGTTGAAGCCATTGATTCTTTAGTCATATTTTTAAATACCTAAAATAAAACAAATAGGATTGCACAGGAAGCCAATTTTATCTCAAGATAGATCCAGATTTAGACACCCTCTCCAACCAAAATCTATTCATGAACCCCTTATAGGACGACTTCTCTGGGAACTCCTGATTAAAACCCCCTCCTATTCTAGAAATGTGGAAAAGGAATGAGGAAATATTGAGTAAAAGAGAAAAAATCAGATCTGCTTGCATTCCACTCCAAGTAAATTCTCTGTCTCTGTCCCACTCTCTCTCTCTGCCTCTATCTGTCTCTCTCTCTCCCATACACACACACCCTATTCTTTCTCTCTGTTTCTCTTTCTTAATCTCTAAGTCTCTCATTCTCTCATTTGGGCTTTGTTCTCTTTAGCTCTGAGCTCCCAGCCAGAGACAACACACCAACAGCATACCTCAGCAGTAAGGGTCTTTCTATCTTCTCGGACAATGCTTCCCTTCAATTCCCCTACTCTCTTGCCAACCCTTTTAGATATGAGCATTCCCTCGATTGAACCATCTGGGTCCAGTGGCAAGACATGGATCAGGACAACTGGAGATGGCTCTGGATGAAATAGGAGACCTCGGGGGTAGAGGAATTAAGAATCAAGAAGCCAGAAAACCACAACCTTGTTTCTTTATAAGCTCCAGGGAAACTAAGGAGGCGGGGAAGAGAGGGAGTGCTGTGTGGTGTCCTTGATGCCCCTTGTCCCCAGGACTCTTCCTGATTTGGGGAGCAGACTAAGGGCCCCTTCCTTTACTGGCTCTAGTTTTTAGATGCACTAATACATGTATGTGTTTTTTTTTTTTTTTTTATCCTACTTAAATCCTGTGCTTGAAAAGTCATTTAACTTCTCCAGCCCAGGTAATGCTCTAAGACTATTAAATTATAGGACAGTTGCAGATCTGCATTGATATAGGGAATTTCTTCACAGGGATTCTCTATAACAGTAAAATCACAGATTCACATGGGAAATAACACCCACCAAACATTTCATCACGTTAGTAAAATCTGACTGCTTTTCCCCTCATCTCTACCCTCAGATTTGGAGCTGATTCTCATTTCCAATAAGCCACAGTCATCGGGCATTAAGGGAGATCCACCCCATGGGCTCTACACTGCTTCGGCCTTAGGAAGTGTGTGTGTATGGCAGAGGATCATAGCATTTTTAAGATAGAAGAGTTCTTAGAGGTCTCTTAGTCTAGCCTCTTTGTTTTTATAAATGTGGAAACTGAGCCTCAGAGAGGGTCAAGTGTCTTGTCCAAGATTACAAAACAATGGCAGAACCAGGGCCCAGGTCTTTTTTTTTTATTTTTTTTTTTTTCTGGGTATACATGTACATTAATTTTAATACATGTTTCTTTATGATTTATGTTGGGAGAAAAAAATCAGAACAAAAAGGAAAAACCACAAGAGGCGGGGAAAAAAAGTGAGCACAGCATGTGTTCAATCTCCATAGTTGTCTCTCTGGATGCAGATGACATTTTCCATCCAAAGTTTACTGGGATTACCTGGAATCACTGAACCTCTGAAAAGAACCAAGTCTTTCCAGTTGATCATCACACAACTTGCTCCCCATGTATAATATATTCCTGGTTAGGGCCCTGGTTTTTTGACCCTTGATTCAGTATTCTTTATAATCTACTTTGCTGCTTTCCTTAATGGAATTGCATTGGCTGGAAACTGAGCCCAGATCCCCTTTCCAGGAGACACTCATTCTGCCGCTGCTGAAGCAGATTCTGAGAGGAGCCTGTGGCGGCGGGATTGGGATTTGAGGTTGGCAGTGTCTTGAGACCCGCCTCCCTCACTCCCAGCACTCAGAAGCAGGATAGAAAAAGAGAGACACCTTGCCTGAACCCGAAGCAAACCTTGGGGACAAGGGGGACAGGAGGGCTATCTTCCCCACCTCTGTTTCAGGATCTGGAATCCTGAAAAAAACCAGGTCTATCTATCAAACTAGCTAGTGCGTGTAAATCATTTTGCCGATTGCTAATATTATTTTTGCCACCTAGCTCACTTGCTTTTTTCCCTTTCACCAAGAAGAATCATAGGGCAGAATAATAAAGTAGATGCAGGGGGCTGTCCAGCACCATCCCCAGAAATGGTTCTTCCCATCTCTGCCCCACACCCCTCTGCTGGGCCTGGCCGGGGGCCTGGGGCATCTGGGACTCTGCTGCCTGGCCGGGGATGCCAGCTCGCCCACTCCTGAACCTTCTCTAGCTGATGGTTCCCACAGTGCAGGAATCCAGCGGTTCCTTGCCAACACAGCTGGGCTCAGTCAGCCTCCTGCTGCTGTACTGCTTCGATGGGGGAGGGCAAGGTCAGGGGAGGAACAGACAGAAGGACCCTTTGGGGAGTAGAGATGGTGGGTAGCAGATAACCACCGCCTCCAGAACTCGGGGGGCCTTTTTTGAGCTGGGGCTGGTGATGCTGGTAGGGGGTGTTGAGTCACTTTGCAGTAATCTCAGTGGGAGTTGAGGGTTCTGAAACACAATGCGTGTTTCCCCTTTTCCTCTCGTTCCTTTTGCATGTGGCTTTCTAGACCATGTGTTGGTGATGACTCAGCCAGAGCCTTATTTGGTTTTCTTTTTAACCACTCTCTCCCCTAGGTTGGGTTTGGCAACTTCCTGCCTTTCCTGTGTTCTTGGGCTTCTTAGATTTCGAACCAGAGATTCCCTTCATGATGGGAAAAGGAGGCTCTTCCTTAAGGCCCGACCAGCTCAGAGGGATAGTCCTGTGGACAGCAAGCTTGCCACTGCAGGCTTTCGCATTGTTTGTGGACAGGGAAGGAAGGGGGAGAGGACGTCTCTGCTCTGGTGCTATGTGGGCTCTGCAGGGAGCCCCAGATAAGCATGTGGCCACTGCCTGGATGTGGTGGGAGCAGGAGAAGGCCGAAGCATGGCGGGTCCCCTTGGTGGGATTAGGGAAATAGCAGTAGCCCCTGGGGCTCTCACTGAACCCCTCTCTCCACCCCCACCCCCCATGCTCTCTCAGCCCATAGGATGGAGCCTGAGGAAGGCTCCTCCCAGCTGACTGTCTCTCTCTTGGACAGGTATTCCCGAGGATTCCAAGGTGGAGGGCCCAGCGTTCACCGACGCCATCCGCATGTACCGGCAGTCAAAGGAGCAGTACGGCACCTGGGAGATGCTCTGTGGAAACGAGGTGCAGGTGAGGCTCTGGGGGCAGGGCTCCAGCCTGTCTCCGGGTTTGTTCCAGCCGGGAGAGGCTAGGGAGGTTTTGAAGTAGGAAGAATGGCGGGAGAGAAATGCAGTTTGACATCAGCTGGGTGAGAAGCCCCCATGGGGATCTGCGCTTGTTCTTGTACCGCTTGGAGCTGAGATCCACCCGCCTGGAGGGCGCTGGAAGAGAGAGCCCAAACACAGGGGGGACTAAGAGACCGTTAGCAGGGCAGAGCGTGGGGCTGAAGGGGATGAGAGTTGTAATGTGGGGAATGTAAGGGCTGGGCTTCAAAGCTGAACTTCACAAGCCGGGGAAGCGCGCTTACACAGCAGCCAGTCTGAAAGCCTGGGCTTTTTCGTGGCCTGTGTGGTCTAGCGGTGATGTGTGTGGTCTGGGATGCAGTAAGGTGCCCGAGAGGGGCTGCTCGGAACACAGCTGGCTCTTTTGTGCACTTCTTGGGGAATTGAGGTTAGGAAGGGCATTGCTAAGCCAGAGGCGGGCAGCCAGGACGGTAAGTGGCCTAGTGCCTGGGTTACACGAGAAACAGGGAGGCAGAGCCTGGCAGAGACTCAGACGGGACACACATCACTGAACGCAAACGTTAAAGGCCGACATGTGCAACCAGAATTAGACCGATCCTACTTGGCCCCAGAGGGAAGAACCAGGAGCACTGAGTGGGGAAAGGTTAACAAGAGGCAGATTTAGGTGCAATGTCAACAGGTGCTTCCTAGGCAGCTAGGTGGCGCAGTGGATAGAGCACCACCCCTGAAGTCAGGAGGACCTGAGTTCAAATCTGGTCTCAGACACTTAACACTTCCTAGCTGTGTGACCCTGGGCAAGTCACTTAACCCCAATTGCCTCAGGAAAAAAAAAAAGGTGTTTCCTATTGACTGGGGCTGGGTAGGCCACTTTGAGGGATGGAGTTGGGGGGGAGCAGAACTCCCTCTCTGGTCTGGTCTTCAAGCAGAGGTTGGGTGACTGTTGATTGCATGTGTTGTAGCAGGGATTCTCCTTTTTGGAGTATACAGCAGGAATAAAGAGTTGTTGAGGTCCTTTTCAAATCTAAAATTCTGTAGTTGTGTGACACATGAAAGGGAATCATGTGGGATGAAGCTAAAAAGGCAGCTTGGGGCAAGACAGAAGATAGTAGGAAGCCACTGGAGATTTCTGAAAAGGAGAATTATTTTTTCATTCTACATTATTAATAGAATTAGGGCAGCTTGGTGTTCCAGTGGATAGAGAATGGAGAGAGTGGAGAAGACTCATCTTCCTGAGGTCAAATGTGGCCTCAGACACTTAGTAGCTGTATGATCCTGGGAAAGTAACATAACCCTGCTTGCTTCAATTTCCATATCTGTAAAGTGATCTGTTGCAGAAATGGCAAATCCCCTCCTGGATCTTTGCCAAGAAAACCCCAAATGGGATCACAAGGAATGACTGAACAACAACAACAAATTAGAAGTAAATTTGGTAGCCTGTATAAATTGGTGTGGAGGGAGGAAACCCCAGAATGTGGGAGCCTGACTCAAAGGCAATTGCAATAGTCCCAAGTGAGAGGAATCCTGAATTAAGGAGATAATGAGGTTGGAGAGAAAGAGACCAAATGCATCAAAAATTGAAGAGGTAGAAGCAACAGGAAGGAGTTCATAAGATGTGGAAGATGTCGGAGAAGGGAAAATCCAAGAATGATGACTCCAGGATTTTGAGTGAATTGAACCAAATGTATAATGATGGGTCCAGGGCCTGTTGTATTTCCAGCTTAGCAGGTTGTTAGGGTTATATTTTCCTCTCCCTAACTAATGCTAATCTGTCCTTATTCCTAGGCCTATCAGAGAAAATCTGGTAAATATAATATCAATAATAATATCAATCTCACCTCTATTTTGAGGTCTTCAGAATCCTCTGGCTACTATCTCATAGAAAGTAGTTGAAGCATAACAGAGCACCCGAGAGTTTAAATGAGCAGCAATCTTAAACTTTATTCCCGTAAATCACATCTACCCTGTGACCTCCTGCACATACCTTAGTGTCGACTTCCCAGTCCAGGCTCCAGGTGGAAAGAGGAAGGAGAAAAAGGAAAAGAGAGGTGCTCCTTGTCTCGAGCTTAAATAGTCAATGAGGTCACAGACACAAGCCAATCAACGATGAAGTCTACATCCTGAACTTGACCGAGACTTCAGAGCGAGATCTAGGTTCCCCCCATGGGTGGAGGTCCCACCCACGAAGGAAGTCCCTAAGTACTCAACTCTTAAGCACATCCGGGGATAAAGACCATTGGTCCACTTACATCTCAATTGAGCTTGCCTGACCTTGGACCCTTACAATAGGTCAATTTGAGCTTCAGTCATAAATCAGTCATTTATTAAGCACCTAATATGTACCAGGCACTGGTTTTGGAGATACAAAGAAAGGCAAAACATACAAATAAATAAAAGGTCCCTACCCTCAAGACGCTTAATTCTAATGGGGAGGCAACATGCAAATAATAAATTATGTACAAACAAGATATCAGCAAAGTTATTGTTGTTCAGTCACTTTTCAATTGTGTCCAACTTTTCATGACCCCCACTTGGGGTTTCCTTGGCAGAGATACTGGAGTGGTTTACTATTTCCTTCTCCAGTTTATTGTACAGATGGGAAAACTGAGGCAAACAGAATTAAGTAACATGCTCAGCTAGAAAGTGTCTTGAGGCCATATTTGAACATAGGAAGAGGAGTTCTCCTGACTCCAAACCTATCTCTCTATCCACTGTGCCACCTGATTGCCCATATCTACAAAGCAGACAGAAGGAAATCTCAAAGGGAAGGCACTAGGAGTGAGGGAAACCAGAAAAGACCTGCAGAAGGTGGGATTCATGTTGTTTTAAAAGGAAGCAGGGAAGCCAGTAGGTGAGGTATAGGAGGAGAGAAATCGAGGGATGGGGGGCGGCCTGTGCAAAGGTCTGAGTCAGAAGATGGAGAATCACATGTGAGGAATGGCCAAGAAGGCAGATGTGCTGGATTATATGGTTATGGAAGAGAGGGAAGTATAAGAAGCCTGGAAAGCCAGGAAGGAGCACTTTGAGAAAATCCTAACGTTATCTGACCATTTTTCTCTATTTGTCCGTCTCTCCGGGGCTTTGCCTCTTTCTCTCCAGATCTTGAGCAACCTAGTGATGGAGGAGCTGGGACCTGAACTGAAGAGTGTGATAAGTCCCCGAATGAAAGGCAAACCCCAGGAGAGGCAAAGGCAGTGGATTCAGGTGGGCACAAAGCAGGCAGTAATCCCAAAGTGACTTGCAGGGTCTTGCCTCTCTGAATAGGACTGCTGGGGAGGAGCTCCCTAAAGGCTTCTCTCACCTCCAAATGATGAAAACCCAACACTTCTCTTATTCCCTCTACTCTCCTTGCCCTGGTGGACCTTTCTCCAGGCAGTTGCTTTTCCTCAAAAGCCTGGGAGTCTGTGCCTCCGTTGCCTCGGGGCTTTGTGCAATAGCAGTTTGATTTAATCTGATAATAAACCTGTGGAGAGGCAAGATTGGAGCCTTTGTTGTGTCACTTCACCCTAGAGAGCACAAGATTGCCGGAAGATATAAAGTAAGAAGCTGTGGAGGATGCCGAGCAGGGCTCTGTGGGATCCACTGGAAACAAAATCTTGGGCTAAGTGGATTCTCTTTATAGACCACAGAGCACCTTCCCCTCCATGCAGACACAGAAAAGGGAATCCCTCTAAGGCAGTCCTTGGAGAGGAATAACGACTGCTGTTTTGTTCCCCTAGATCTCCGATGCTGTATACAGGATGGTCTACGAGCAGACCCAAGCTCACTTTGAGGCCGTGGCCGCCAAGTGTCAGATGGCCCGGCCAGCCATGGAAGGCACCATCCGCACAGATATGGACCAGATTATTACCTCCAAAGAACACCTGGCCAGCAAAATCCGAGGTACCGCCGGTTGTGAAGGCAGGACCATGAGCCCTCTCCACAGACCCCTCCTCCACTCCATCCTTGCCACTCCCTGGGTCCTTACACCAAAGCACTGGCAGTGTAGTAGAGGCAAAATTGAAATCCTGAAGGGCCCAGAAAGCATTTAGTTCTTAATTTTGAAAAGCTGATCATTTTTGTGTGTTTATTTGATATCTTGAAATTTTGCTATAGTTCCTAATTCTGCGTCAAGCAATTCCATCCCCTGAAAATTCTGAAGCCTTTGGAATAGATCTGCAGCATCTAAGGGCTCCTTAGTCTAGGACCAGGAATCTTGAGCTGCATCTGGCTGAACTTCCTTATTTTAAAAATGAGGAACATGCTGCCTAGAAGCAGTTTGCCACTGTCACACAGGGAGTAAGTAGCAGAGAATAGAATGTGAACTCAAGACCAGGCTCAACCTGACTACTCTTTGGGACTTTTTGTGCCAAGAAAGGCAATGTGTGATTCTAGTTTCAAGGAAGATTTCCTGGAGAGAGGGTGCATTCTAAGGAAGAATATGATGTACCCAGAAAAGAACTGATTGTGTCTGAATACAGATTGAAGCATTCTCTTTTTCTCTCTCTTTTTTACCTTAATTTTTCTTGAGGGTTTTTATTTTCATTAGGATGGTAGATATATGTTTTCTTTCACAACTTTCTTTATGGAAATGTTTTGTATAACTTCACATATGGTTTCTTCATTGTGGGTGGGAATAAGGGAAAAAACCTAGAACTCAAAAATTTTAAAAACAAATGTAAAAAATCTGTTAATATAACTGGGGAAAATATTAAATTAATTTTTAAAGAAGAAAGATTATGATGGAAGGATAAAGAGAAAGCATTCCAGAGGGAGGGCATGAGGATGTTTTAGAATCACTTAATTTTTTTTTTTTAGTTAATAAATTCCAGGATCTACCAATGAAGTAATAAAGGCAGGGCAAACTCATGTCACTTAACAGCTATTCTCTTAAAATGAGAAGCCCATGAGTCTTTTCTCAGAATCTTGTTAAATACATTAAAAAATACAAAGAAATAAATTATTTTGAAATGCTGTTATCAGAATTAAAAAAAAAAAAAAAAAAAAGCTCGTGAATCCTCAGTTAAGAACTCCTGCTCTCACCTAAAGTAGTTCCAGGTGAACAAATGATGGATAACTGGGACTTGGGTAGGGAGGACACAAGCAAAGGAAGAATTTGACTTTGTCACCTAATGCTAACACTGATCAAATCCATCTTTCTTGGTCTAGCTTTTATCCTCCCCAAAGCTGAGGTCTGTGTCCGAAACCATGTGCAGCCTTACATCCCCTCCATTCTGGAGGCCTTGATGATCCCCACCAGCCAAGGCTTCACTGAAGTTAGGGATGTCTTCTTCAAAGAGGTCACGGACATGAACCTGAATGTCATCAACGAGGGAGGGATCGATAAGCTTGGAGAGGTAAAAGCCCACGAAGCCCAAATAACTGGCAGATGAGCAACCAAATAGGGCAAAAAACGTCAGAACTGGATGAAGCCTTAGAACACACACTATTAACACAGAATTAGAGATTCCAGGGGGAGGATTGTGGGAAGAGAGAGGGGCCTTATACAACATAACATGGGTATCAGGGGAATAAATTTTTTTGCATAGGATATGAAAAATTATGGTATGGTGAGAAAAGCATTTAAATAAAAATTATGAAACTTAATTTTTCATTCTGGCCTAGCTACCAACTTGCCAAATGACCTTGGGCAAGGATATTTCATTAGGTCATTTCCCATCTATAAAATGAAAGAATTAAAATAGATGGTATTTAAACTAAAATCTAGCTAGAACTTATTTTAAAGTTTCCAAAGTACTTCACAAATTTTATCTCAGTTTATACTCAACAACCCTTGGAGATAAGTACTGTTATTATCTCCAGATGAAGAAACCCAAGCAAACACAAGTTATACCTGGCTCAAGATCCCATATTAAATAAATCCCTGAAGCAGCATTTGAAGTCAGTTCTTCTTGATTCTAAGTCTAGCATTTTATCCACAAGGCTACTTTACTGCCTTTTCTGGGGGTTCAGGTTTATCTTTGTGTGAGATCCTGCTGGTTTGTGTTTATCGCATTTTGAAACAAAGTAGCCTCCACAGATGTCTCAGCCAGAGGGGTGGAGGGGGTCAGATGCTGCCCAGGGGAAGGGCAATGCATCATATTCAGGGCATCTTTGTCTTCCCAGTACATGGAGAAGCTTTCCCAGCTGGCGTACCATCCGGTCAAGATGCAAAGCTGTTATGAGAAGATGGATCAGCTGAAGCTTGAGGGGCTGCAGCAGCGGTTTGATGTGTCCAGTGCCTCTGTATTCAAACAGAGAGCCCAGATCCACATGCGGGAGGTAGGTGCCTTGAAGACCTAAAGTCACCCCAAAATTTTCCCTCCCTATATTTGGAGACTTAGAGAACAGGGTTCATAGCAGAGGTCAGAAAAGCATATTTTTCTAGACATTGCTCTTGGGGTTATGGGGTTTTGGGGATAATTACTCCAGATATTATGAAGCTGCAAGTTTTGATTGGTTGGGTCTGCACTTAGAGTCTAGGAATTAATAAATAAATTCTGGTGACTTGATAGAGATGCTCTGTATCAAGGCTTCTTCACCTTTTTAGTGTCATAAACCCCTCTGGCAATCTGGTGAAGCCTCTGGAACTCTTCTAGAAAAATGCTTTTAAATATATAAAATATATAGGATTACAAATTCTATGGAAGTGTGCTTATTGAAATATATATATTTTAAAAGTTCATTGAATTTGGCTTAAAAACCTTTGTTCTGTATGCTCATTTAAGACAATTTCCCATGTCAAGAAATGCTGTTGAAAGAGTGGTGTGAAGGTGGGGACAGAATTTAAGGAAATTTTATTCCCCTTGGACTTTATATTCCCCAAGAGCATGCTTCCTTTCCTCTACTTTCTCTTCCTTTTGTTTGTATATTCTGACTCTCCAGCCCTCTGTATAAACATAGCAATCTTTATCAGAACATCACAATCAATGCCTTCCATTACTTGGGGGTGATGATCTTGTCTCCCAGCTTTACCGCAGCAGCATTTCTTGTGTGGATCCTTTACCACCCCATCCCTACCTATCTGCCATCAAGGTCTTAAGTGAGAGGGGTAAGAGGTACTATGTGAGGAGGGCTTTGAATATTCAAGAGACAAGAAGGTTCAGAAACTTGGAAGCTTTAGTCAACAAGCATTTCTGAAACACTGTGTGCCAGTCATTATGCTAAACATGGAGGATTAGAAGAAGAAAAAACAAAAACATCAGTCCCTACCCTCTCGGAGCTTCCATTCTAGTGGGGGAAACAACATGTAAATAACTAGATTCATGACAGAGTGGATGGGAGGTAGGCTGAAAAGGAAAGATAGTAATTGAGGAGAGTAAGAAAGGGCTATAGAAGGGCTTTGAGGGAAGTCAGAGACACTTACCAGGAAAGGTATGAATGAATAAGTGGGCAGAGGACATCGGGGTTAAATAGAACTGTTTCCTCAGTGAGGGAAAACATCTTCTCCATGGGCTCTGTGGTTCCCTCCTTAGCAAATGGACAATGCTGTCTACACCTTTGAGACACTCCTACATCAGGAGCTAGGAAAGGGACCCACCAAAGAGGAGCTGTGCAAGTCCATCCAGCGCATCCTGGAGCGGGTGCTGAAGGTAAGATGGGGCTCCCACTCAGGTCCTGGTAGAAGACCCTCCCCTGTACCTTTGCCTTGGCCCTAACCAGTGCTCTTGTTTCTGGCAGAAATATGACTATGATAGCAGTACAGTACGGAAGAAATTCTTCCGGGAAGCCTTGTTGCAGATCACCATCCCATTCCTGCTGAAGAAACTGGCCCCTACCTGCAAGTCGGTGAGACCCTGAGCCAGGGAACCTGGGTGGGGATGTGGGTGGTAGGGCATGAATTGGGGGAGAGACTAATCTCTTAGGAATTCAAGCTAAAAAAGTGCCTTACCAATCATCTTGTTCAATTTCATTTTAAAGATAAGTTAAATGGACTCAGAGTGTGGAGGTCACTTATCCAAGGTCAGATAGGCATTAAGTACTAGAGTTATCAGTCATAAACTCTCTTTTCCCAATTCCCCAAAATGGCATTGAATTTGTTAATGTAAGAAATTTTATAAACATGGAATCTTAGATTATTTGCTGTGACAGCATCTTAGAATGTTAGTGGGAAGGGACCTTGAAGATGGTCTAGTCCAGTGCCATTATTTTATAGATGAAAAAATTGAGACTTGCACAAATAAAGTCACTTTTCCCAAAATCACGGAACAAATTGGTTATAAACGAAGGACCAGGACCTACGCGTCCTGCTTCCCAGTCCAGGGTTTTTTCCACAGAGCCATGCTGCCCCAGACTTGTTTCCTCTTTGCCAACTCAGAGACAGGTTCTGCCCAATAGAACCCCAGAGCAGAGTGTTCTTGGAAGTACTGAGGGCGTCTCTGTCGTGCTGCCCCAAAGTAGGGGCCCTTGGCTCTGCTGAGCTGAGCCACCACGCTGGCCCTGTGCAGACTTGACCTCACTTCTTTTTCAGTATTTAATGATGCTCTTTTATCACCATCACTTCCCAATAACTCTCTCCGCTCCTACCCCTCGTCCTGCCTCCCCTCCTCCCCTTATCATGGAACCCTTCCCTTATAGCAAAAGTACATTCAAGTAAAGCTAATCAACACGGTGGCCACTTAAGAAAATGCTTGCCTCAGTCTGTCCACTTAAACCACCCCTTCATCTGCCAAGAGGTGAGGAGACAGTCATCATTGTCAGGCCTCTGAAGTCACAGCTGATAACAGCATCCATCTGAGCACCTTTGTGTCTTTCAGTGTAGATTTCCTTTATATTGTTTTTATTGTATAAATTGTGCATAAATTTTCTCTTGAGGTTAGCTTTCTTCACTGCATATTGATTCACCCAAGCCTTCCCAGGTTCCTCAGAATTCTTATTCTCTAAGGGGCAACAAAATTCCATCATGTTCATCTCCAACAATCTGGACTCTCTCCTTTCCATCCCTCTAGGAGCTCCCAAGGTTCCAGGAATTGATCTTTGAAGATTTTGCCAGGTTTATCCTGGTGGAGAACACATACGAAGAGGTCGTGCTACAGACGGTCATGAAGGATATCATGCAGGGTAAGGGCCCCTACCAGCCAGGGACGATCCGCTGGGGGGCTTTCAATGGATTGGCCAATGTCATTTGTGTTCTCTGTCTGTTTTTCTCTCTCATTCTCTTTCTATCTCTTTGTCTCTCTCTCTTTCCCTCTCTCTCTCTCTTTCTTTGTCTCTCAGTCTCTCTGTCTCTCAGTCTTTCTGTCTCTCTATTGCTCTTTGTCACTGTCTCTCTTTTTTTTTCTGTCTCTCGCTGTTTCTCTCCTTTGTTTCTCTCTATCTCTGTCTCTCTCATATACACACACAATTGGGTACTTGGCAGTTTGGCCTTGGGCACTACCAGGCACTGGTTAGAATATCCTCAGAGCAGAGGTCTGTTGGACAGAGACTGAGGGAATGACTTCCAAGCCATCTGAGGGCATAAGTTGACCACCAGGGATGGGTGTGCTTGAGATCCAGTGATGTCCTGGGGAATGAAGTCAGGGAGGCAGAAGGTTGTAGCAGGAAGAGGTCTGTACTAGCACGTAGACACCCGAGCCACACTGAGCAATCAACTTCAGCCCTTCTCTGCCATTTCCTGTGGCATGGACTGCTTCATGATGTCATTTTCACTATTGCCTCTTACTGCTAAATCTTAAGATCCTTTTTGTGGTTGTAAGTGTCCCACCTTCCATCTTGGAAGGCAGTGAGGTGGTGCAAGAAGGGCAGTGGGCCTGAATCAAGAAGTTCTCCTCCTGCCTCCTGCACAGGCTAGCTGGGTGACCCTGCCCAAGTCCCTTAACTGCTGTCTGCCTTTCTTTCCTCATCTGTAAAATCAAAATAATAACAGCGCCTCCTTCACAGGGTGTCCTGAAGATAAAAAATATAAAGTGGCTTGCAAAATGTAAAGCCATGTATAAATGTTAACTATTATTTTTATAGAAAACTTTCCAGGATTTGTCAAAATAAGTGATTACTACCCACTTCTGATGATTCATCTGGACACAAATGATATTCTCTCCCCCCCTTTTCTGTCTGTCACTGTCACACACACACACACACACACACACACACACACACACACACACACACACACCTTGCCAATGATTATGAAGTCTTAGGCAAGAAACTGGCAAATGTAGAAATCCTGATAGTGCTTTCATCATGTCTACACTTTTGAAGGCCAGGGATTTATTCAAAAGATGCAGGAATATGACAGGCTTCGAACTAAGGATGATACATGGCTAACTAGGGCTTCCCAGGTTTTTTTGCCTGGTCTCTGGCAAAGTTAACCCCTGAGCTTTTGAGACATCTAAAAAATCACAGGAGACAATAAACCCATGAACTCAAATGTCCATATACGAATACATACCATTTGGACAATAAGCCAGCAAATGAGAGTCCCTAATGCAGAGAGATACTTCACTCCATAGGTATCACTGACACTTGGGGATGAGACCAGTGACTGGAGTACTTTATGTGAAAGCAACCAGATCAGTAAAGGATGTTTTGGAGATATTGCAGGAGAAATACTTGTGAACGTCCATGGTAGATGTGGGTGTGATGTCATGTATGAGGAGAGCATTTGAGTGAATAAATCAACAAGCATTTATCAAATATCTTAATCAGTGCCAGGCGCCGTGCTGAGTGCAGGGTTACAAAAAAAGACGGAAATCCGTCTCTCCCAGGCCCCGCAGCCTGTAATCGGGGAGACTCCATGCAGGACAAGACTTCAGTTAGACGCGAGGTAATCTCAGAGCCGAGGCTTAAGCGGATGAGAAGGGCCTGCACGTAAGTTTTATCTGAGTCCTGAAGAAAGCCAAGGTAAAAGAGAGGCAGAGATGAGGACACCAAGCCCTCCAGACATGGAGATGTGCTGTGGAGTGCCCTGTGGGAGGAGCAGCAAATAAGGTGAAGCGAGCTCTGAACACAGTGTAGCATTTAACATATAGACTTTCCTGAAATGGAAACTTATATTTTGAATCCTCTCGTGTTTTGGATGGGCAGCTCCAGCGAGCAGGAGCCCGACTGTGCTGTGCTCTCTTTAGAGCAGCTCTGTGGTTCTGTGGGAAGTTCTTGGGAGATTTGGCTAAAGGGAGTGGGGATGTTTGGCCCAGGGGAGACGGGTTAGCTCTCCCTCCAGAGAAGGGCCCTTCCCTTAAAAGGGGTTATCCCGTGGAAGGAAGACCGGAGTCTGACTTGGAAAGGAAGAAGCAGGAGCCGTGGGGGCGGGCTTCAGAGGCCTGAGGCTGCCAGGCGCTTGCCAGCTTTCACAGAGGGGCTGCTTCCAGAGGCGGTGGGTCCCCGTTACGGGAGGGCGGGCTGCTCGCTGGGCGGGTCAGGAGTGCGGCCCTCCCGGCCGCAGTTCTTCCTCACCTGGTCCTTACAACATCTCGTCATTGGAATATTGTTAGGAATATTAATGTAATTCCGATGAGGAGAGGGAGAATAGAGTGGAAGTGGAATCACCTGGTTAGTGCAGAGGTGAGAAGGAGTGCTGAGAGAGCCCCTCTAAGTGGCCATGGCCTGGGATTTACTTCTGTGTCCTTCGCCCACGCCCTCGAGTGTCTGTTACTGTGCAGTGGGAGGTCACGGAACGATGGTTGGGTGCTAACCCTCCGTGTTATTGTTGCAGCTGTGAAGGAGGCAGCCGTGCAGCGGAAACACAATCTCTACAGAGACAGCATGGTGATGCACAACAGCGACCCCAACCTCCACCTGCTGGCCGAGGGCGTCCCCATTGACTGGGGGGAGGAGTACAGCGGCGGCGGCCCCGCGGACACCGACTTGTCTGCGGAGAAGAGGCGGCGGGCGAAGCAGGTGGTGTCTGTGATCCACGATGAGGAGGCCGGGCTGCCCTACGAGCCGTGTCCGGAGGGGCTGTCCCCGGGCGCGCCTCCCCACCCCGCCTCCCCAGACAGCGTCACGGAGCTGCGGGGCCTGCTGGTGAAGGAGCTGCAGGTGGACAGCCCTCAGCCCCCTGCCGAGCCCCTCACCAACGGCACGTCCCCTAGAGAGAGCCCCCAGCCCCCGGAGCCCGAGAGCGAGAGGAAGCCCAGCCAACCAGCATCTCCTCTCAACAACTCCCACCATGAGCCAGCGCCGACCATCCCCGGCGGGGAGGCCGTCTCTCCTGCTAGTCCCCCCCGCCGCCCCCGCCCCGAGGAAGCGGCGGACGGCGATCACCCCAAGCCTAGTGACCAGGAGACTGGGGAAGAGGTATCTGGCCAAGGCGGTCACCCCTATGTCCAAACCACCACAGAGGACAGCACAGGTGTGCAGACTGAGTTTTAGGCCCGAGTCTCTCCTCCCCACCCCGCGGATTCTGGATTCTGGTCAGGTGCGCGCAGGATGTGAAGCCCTAGCTCCCCCCGCCCCGGCTCCACCCCCACCCTCGCCCCGCAGTGGGCGCCCCACACTGCTCATCCCTTGGAATCTGACCGACTATGGCACAGAAGCAAGCCCGGCGGGACGGGGTAGGGGGCTGTACTCAGTGGCTGTTGTAGCATGTCTTGTTCAAGAATAGGGTGCAGGGGAAAGGGGAAGACGGGAGCCGCACTGCTGAGTAGCCTGGTCAGTGCAGACGCCAGCACTCACTGAGCCCCAGTTCTTTTCAGACTCCCCAGAGGTTCACCCCTTCCCTCCGCCTTCACATGAACATATATGCTTCTATATCCAAGCACACACGTGAGAGGGCCTGTTCCAGTCAGTCACTTCGTCAGGTTAGGAGCAAGTGAAGCACAAGCCTGGCTCGCCTCTCGGCCCCTGCATCCCTTTTTCTGTTCAAGATTGAAAGGAAGGGAGGCAGAAGACAGTGTCTGACCACAGCCAGACTTACTGTCAGGTTTTCCCTTGTCAGCCGGGGCAGGGGAAGGGCTGTCAGGGAGACCGGTGCCCCAAATTTTCCTGGCAGTGATCAGATGAGGCTCTGCCCCTCCTCACCCCGCGTGATGTCTCATGCTATCTGTCCCATCCTAAAGATTGCAGTTAAGCTGCCTTATCTTCTGGCCCGTTCTTTCAGACTGTAAAAAGCTTCCTTCCTTTCTCCTACTTCCTTTCTCTCCCAAAGGAGTAGGAGAGAATCAAGAAAAAGAAGCCAGAGTGTTGTAGAATCCACTGCTCTAGCACCAAGTGGTTCCTGACAATGGAGGAGGAAGGGCTGCTGATATAGCTTCCTTGAGCCCCCGGCTCCCCTCTCGGCCCCTCCTCCAGCCTGGAGTGTTTTCCCTCAGCACATGAAGCCGCTGATTTTTAACTTTCCAGCTGGAGGGACTGGCCATGCATGATGTCCTCAGTGTCCACTGCACTCGTAGGCCAGCAAGCTACTTTTCTTCCAAAGAGAGGTGCGAAGACAGCCATGGCCACTGCTGTGTGATCCGAACCCGCTCCCCTCCTGCCTCGTTGGGACGGGGACTGCCGGGAGGTTTTGATCTGTCAGAGAGTGAGCCCTGCTAACACACACACACACACACACACACACACACACACACACGTAGGCAAGGGTGGACAGGCTCTGCATAGGTATATGTGTAGGGGGTAAAGATGGACAGGGTAAGGATTTTCTAGTTCTGGGGTTTAGAGTTTTGTTGAATCCAGTCTGAGGTGGGAAGGAGAAATGTTATTCTCTTGGTCCATTTTAATGGATCAGGAGGAAACTTTAGGCCTAGGATTGAGCGAGAGAGATTATCCAGTGTGGGAATTCTAAAGAAAAGAGCGCTTTGGATGTCTCATCCCAAGGGGAATGTCAGCTGTCTTTGAAGTTGGGGCTGGAGGGTTAACATGACTTGGGAGGTTGAAAGCGGGAGGGTTTAAGTATTAGATGGGAGAAAGGGATACGAGGGGTGAGCTGGGAGAAGTTAATTTGTGTGCATAGGAAGGAAGGAGGCGTGCAAGGTCGTGAGCAGGAATAGAGCCAGAAGGGAGTGCAGTGTTTGACCTGGGCATCCCAAGGCCACCTGGAGCTCAGAAAAGGACCTGGGTTGAGTTCTGGGAGTAGCTCTCCTGGAGGAATGGCAAAGTGGTGAAGGCTGTGCGGGGGTAGGGGGGTGTACCTCATCTGGAGCGGGAAGAATTCTGGCTACCTGTATTAGGGAAGTAGAGGCAGGATTCCATGAGGCAGTGAGGAAACAGTGCAGAATCACTTGCCACGTCTGCTTCCCTTGGTTACCATCCTCACCCCATTTTTGAAAGCAGGTTTTGTTTTACATGTGATCAATTCTTTGTGGCTGTCTCTACATTTCTTTCCCTTTCTCCACTCATTCTCACTTCTTATAGGGAAGAGACCATAGTCTTTCACCTTTAAAAAAAAAAAAAAAAAAAAAAATTGGCCCCGATCAATTGCTCTTTTAAAAGAGAGGAAGACTCTTCCGTTGGACTTGGGCAGGGAGATCTTCTGTGTTTCACCCGCCCCACCCCCAGCTAATCTGAAAAATGGTCCATGCCTTCCCAATGCCCGGCCCTCCCTCATCCACACACACACAAATGGACTTTGGGGGAGCTGTAGGTTCTCTGACCACTTCAGGGACCTACTGAATGCTCATGGGCGGAGCGTCCTAAGCTCCATGCTTGGGTCTCAAGCATGTGACTCAGGATCTCGTTATCAGCTTTGGCCTGGCCCACATACAGTGCACTCTCAGGTGACCTTAGTCACCACGTCCGCTCAGGCCGACTCTGCCTGGCTTTTTTATACACCATTGTGTGTTAGCTTTTGGCTCTGCAGTTGACTTCCATTTTTATCTGACCCTTATTCCTGAAGAGTTACTCTGAATTTGGGAAGGGTGAGATCATGGCAAGTCCTTTGTGAACGGTGCTAGAATTCATCTGTACTCGCAGACAGCCCCTGACCAGTGACCAGCGATTTGATCATATTTCCCTTCTAATAGAGAAGAAAATCAGGGGAGGAAAAGACTGGCTTCTTCAGGATGTGGCTTGGAAGCAGGCCAGAGAAGGAAATTCTCCTCCTCCCCCCTTAGTCCCTCCCTTCCCTCCCCCAGACCCATCACATCCTGTGTTAGAGCAACCGGCTTCCTGAGGCTGGGGGCAAGTAAAGGGCTGGTTCACATTTCCATCCTGGGCAAGAGTCTTGGGAACATGGGAAGAAGCCAGAGGATCCCTTTAAGGCAGCGCAAAGCCATGTGGCCTAGTGCGTGCTGACTGTGGGGTCCTGGAATCTACTCTCTGGACAGCTGATCCTTCTGAGCACACTATGAATCTAACCGATTCTTCTACAGACACATTCCGTTTTTAAAAATGCCTTGTAAACTTTGTTTTCCTTTTTCTATCTGGGGGTCCATCCTGAACCATTCAGGACTCCCTGAAAGTGCCTTCCCTTGGGTTATTTCCAATCTGCCTCTTCAAGATATTATATTGAAAATATTATACAAAATGTTTATGCTTGTACTAATAAATAAATGCTTTATTTAAAGCCAGCTCCATTGTCTGCTGCTTCAGAGGAGGGAAAGAGGGATGAGACATACTAAGATCAGTACAAGTCTTTGTGGGAAGGGCCAGGTGGGGAAGACGGCCATACTTTGTTCTAAGTCTTAGATCTGACCTGGTGAGAACAGAACCTGGAACTATATAGGAGTGGGTGTGTAGGGGGTGGGGGAGAGGGAGAGAATCTTTGGTGAACAAGCATGAATGGAGACTGCACCTCCGGAGAGAGCTTAAAAGCCCTAACCTTGCTTCAGGGAGAGTGCCAGCTGCCTTTTCTAAGGGAGCAATGTATGTCAACCAAGAATGAAGTGTTTCCCTTGGGAAGAGGCTGTCTACTTATATATTTTTTTAAAGTTTTTGATGTTTTCTACATGCCCACTATCCTTCCTTCCCTCTATTAGAGAGCTATCTCATATATTTTCTTAAAGAGAGGGAGAGAGAAAAGAAAAAAATAGGAAAAAACGAAACAAAAAACAAGTGATGTACCAAAAAAGCGCAATGTGTAACGTGCAGCCCTCCCCACTCCATGAAGGTCTTAGAGGACGCCTCTTCATTGGAGGCCATCTTATTTTCTAATTGTGCTAGTTATTTCCTTTGTTGTTGCCGTGTATGCTGTTTTCAGATGAGTAGGCTTCAGTGGAGGCCGGGGGCTGGCCTCCCTCCAGGATGCCAGGTAACACTGCAGTGTGGCAGCTGGGACTCCCCCTCCCCTCCCCTCCCCTCCTCCCAGTGCCCAGCCTCCGGCACTGCGGCTGTGGGCAGGCCTGATGGACACCTGGAGGCCAGGCCCTCACATCCTGAGAGCCTAGCACCCTCTGGTGGCCACAGGCCAGGCTTCCCATCCGGCTTCCTTCCCCTCCAAGGCCAAAAATGCAGAGAAAGAATGGATGATAATTCATATAAATGATCATGGTGGGGATGGGGAACAAGCCCAGCCTCCGGCCCTGCCCTCCTCCCTAAGCAAAATCTGTGCCCTTAGCTTCTGCTCTGGCTTCCCAGAGGTTAAGCCCCAGGGAGCCTCCAGCCAGCTCCTCCAGAGGCAGGAGAGGGCCCAGCTAGGACAGCATCCCCTCTTCCTTTTAGGCTAAGCCAACCCTCAGGACTCACATGTGACCAAGGAAGAGGGGAGTCAGTTTGGGTGTTGGGCCTGGCTCTGGCCCTGAGTGACCTTGGCCAGGTCACCTTTCTGAGCCGACTTCTCCATTTTCTCTCACACGTCTGTAAGCTTCCTTCTGCCTCTGGTCCTCTTTTCTTCTTTCCCCATCTTCTGTCTTGGATTTATTCTTGCTGTTAGCCATTTTCCTACAGGGAAAATAGTCTGGACTTGCCCCTGAAGTGTGACTTTCACAGCAGGGTGCACCAACACAAAGACAGCTCAGGCACTGAGGGTGGGAAGACGGGAATTTATTTGTTTTGAGACTGCTCACCCCCTGCTCATGCACTGCACTGGGGAGTAGAGGTACAAGGGACAGTATAGCCGCTCTACCTACGTGAGCAAAACAAAAGCATCACATGGGAAATGGATGGGGCTGGGTGTGCCTTACTGCCTCCCTCCAGTGCAGCCCCTGTTGGCCGCCTATGCTAGGTCTGCAATGTAGGTGTAGCCACTCCCTTGATGTACCCCAAATGCACAGAGCCGGATCTTCAGAGGAGCCTCACTTCTTCCAGGAGCAACCCTTTTCCCAAGCCTCATCTAGAGCAGGTTGGCCTTTCTGGGCTGAACCCTGCACCATATACTTTGGACAATGATTCAATCATCCCACACTGACCATCTCCCAAGGGGCCCACAGCCCGTCCACTTCAGCATCCACTGTCCATGCCTAGGAGAGCATCCTCCTGAAGCAGAGACGTTCAAGAGTCAGACATACAGATAACAGTGTCATTTCCTCATTTGGTCAGAGCCAACCAGAAGTCTGGCCGAGAGACCTTCCAAACGTTCCCTGGATCTTTGAAGCAAAGATGAAGGGCAGCCAAACAGACAAAGGATGTCATTTCTCTCCCTGGGCAAGACCAGCCAGGAGTCTTGCCTCCAAAGCTCCTCCAGCCCTCCCTTCCCCCAGTGACTTTTCTATGTTCTGCATAAGGCAGGACTTTTAAGACCCTGAGGAAAAGGGTTTGATAGTCAGTGGGAGTAAACCCCAAGTTTGTGATGGCATCATAGGTCAAAATCTTGACCTCCTAAATCTGTTATAATGTCCTGGGCTTCTGTGTTGCTACTAGAGGCAAGGGAACAGGTAAGCTAGCCCTGTCCTTCAGTCTCTGTGGGAACTGTTAAGGACTCTGCCCCGTTCTGAGGTGAGAATACCATAGTATCTCCTCTCCCAATATCTCTGACTCTTGTTTCTAGAAGCACCCTGTATAACCAGCCTCTTTGTGGGCCTGGTGATGAAGGAAGCGTGTATAAATTAGCAAATTATTTATCCCAGGAAGAAAAAGTGCTTGGCAATCAGAACCCATCCTCCCAGCTGGTGAGGAGGGAAGCTGTGAGGAAAGGGCCACATGCTATCTCTAACAGGGGGTTGGACGGAGGAGAAGCAAGGGCCCTAGTCTTATACCAGCAGCCTGGTATGAGTCAGGGAATAATGGTGAGCCGTTCTGGGGTCTAAGAACGGGTTACTCCCCAGCTTAGCCACTGCGGTAGATGCGCAGACACTGCACGATATTCTGGCGACACAGTGGGCAGGTTTGAAGGGGCTGGCAGCAGATTTGACAGCAGCAGACATGACCACAGTTGAGGAAAATCATTTGGGCCTAAAGTTTAGAGAAATGGATAGAATGAACATCCTCTTAAGCTAAAAGCCATCCCCAGAAACCCCAAGGCAAAAAGATAATTTCCCACAAGAACAAAGGCTTATTGCCAATAAAGCTCCACCCCCTTCCCACACCCCCTTCGTTAGCCAGCCCTTACCTCCCGTTCCAGGCACACCACACATTCCGAAGCCTGAACGTCCGGTTGTGCAGGGGGCGCTGTCGGGGTCACAGCCTCAGGGGGCTCTTCTACAGGGACAGGTTCTGAGGCCTCCAGGCCCTCATCTTCAACAGACTTCAGCAACTCTGCATTGCACCAGATAAGACACACTCAATGTTCACTGTCAGTTGTGCCAGGTGATTTACAATTCCCAAAGTGCTTTCAACTCTATGATCTCACTTAACCCAAACAAGTTTGTGAGGGGTAACAGGTAAAGGACAGAAAACAGCTCCAAGTTATAGGTCAGGAGACTGAAGTAACAAAAAATTAAATGAAGAGAGAATCAAGCTTTCTGATTCTCAGGCCAGTGATGTTTGCTCTAAGCCACTTTTCTGAGGATATAAGTTCTAAGCTGACTACCACTGTAATATGGGAGTAATGTGCAAGGAACCTAAAAGCTAGATTCTGGTCAAAGCTCTTTCAAAGAAGTTTCAGACCTGACTCATTCTACAATCAATTTTCCACTTTGTAAAATGGAGATGAAAATCACTATTTGTTCACCAAACCAAACAGCAGTCAGGCATCTGAAGAACAAGATCAGTAAGGCACTGCAAACTTGGGAAACATTAGTGTAATATGCTCATTTCCAGATTCCCCAGTTGTCGGTACCTGGCAATGTTTTCGCCACATCCAGCAGCGCCTGGGCCTTCCTGATCAGCACATGCTGCAGGCCAGTTTCAGAAATGCCCATCTGGACACAAAAAGACAGAGAATTTCAGGGTGAGACGGGATCTTGGAGATTAACTAGTCGGAGCTGGGTACGTGCCTGGGAGCTGGAAAGCTCCTCCTGGGGACCACAGCCCTGCAGAAGAATTGATGCCCCTTTGGGCAGAAGAGTCCTCTCTCTCTGGTCTAAGCCCTGACCCTAGAAAACACCATTGCTCCCAGTTCTGGCTTTCTGCAATGCTTTCCTCAAAACATGGAGAGGATATAGAGTGGAATCAAAAGGGCTAAGCCTCCAACATGCTAAAACAGGACCCCTGTGGGCTAAACCTAGCCACTGCATCATGACAGCAGTTCATGTGGCAATGCGGAAACATAAGGCTTTTAACGAAACTGGATCTTTGGAAAATCAGACTGTGTCCTGGAAAAGACCGAACACCAGAGATTCCTGATGATATATGAAGGTTGTATGTGTAAATAATTGGGAGAAAGAGGCCTGATCTGGGTCACTGAGAAAGGGAGTGGATGCAGATTTGCTTAGTTCTGGTAGAATTTAAGTAGCTTGTAATTTCAGAAGATAGCACAGAATCTACCAAACTAGATTAAAGTATATTCCATGGGCATGGGGAACCCAACACATCTTATTCAAATAAGCACACCTGCACAATATGCTTGTTTAATGACAGGCCTGGTTAAAAAATTTTGAACAAGATGAATAAGGACAGGGTTAGAATGATTACTCTGCCTCCCCCCATTCCCCAAATTATATAACATCCCATTCCCTACATTGGCCAAGTCATTGGGGCTCATGTGGCTCAGCATGTCTAGTGAGACTCGATGGTGAGCAAAGATGGGCAGATAATGTTCGGCTGAAAGCTCTATCAGCAAGGTTACCAGCTGCTGCTCCAAACCCTCTTCCTGGGGGAAGGCAAAAAAAGTCCAGTTAGATAAGTGATATCAAATGTAAAACATCATGCTGACTTAGAAAAGCACAAATTAACATTATCTATATTGTATTTTTATTTATTTTGTTAAACCTTTCCCTATCACACTTTGATCTGCTTCAAGCCACACTTGAAGCCTGTGGGCCTGTGTCTCTGAATTGGTTCACAAAGGAGCATTTATTTTGCAGTGGCTACCAAAAGAAAATGGGAGAGGCAAGGGAAGAAATTTTCATTTCATAACCAAGACCCCCAATCTCCTCTGACTCTTTGAGAACACACATAGGGCACATTTTGAGAACAAGAGGAAAAAAAAACTCCATTTCAAAATGCTTATACCACACAGCCATTTAGGATTCTGGAACCTAAAGCAGCAGACAGTGAGGTCTACACTTCCCACATAAAAGGGAACGAATTCCTCTATTATGATAAACATGATAAACACGGATTGACAGCCCCTCAAGGCCAAAGGGAAGGCAAACTAGCACATGTAGGCAAGGCTAGCACAAATTTGGCCTCTGGGAGAGAACACTAAAAACTACCACAAAGGCATCTGAGAAGGAACTTTTACTCCTCCCATCCAATTACTGCCAGAGCTTGCCAGGGAAGATCTGACAAGGTTGGCAAGTAGGACTTGGCTACAAAGAATCAACAGTAGGAAGCTAGTTCCACTTTAAAGAATGACAAATGTGGCAGTTTAAAAATAAAGAGAAACATGATCTTAGAACAAGAAATCTCCCCACTTGCAGGTATTGCTGGTTTTTACCTGCAGCTTTAGGGACAAGGGCTTCTGATTTAAAAGGCGTTGATACTGAATCAGCCAGTAATTTTCCTGAGTAGCTTCATTCTTGGCTTCCATCTCAAGCTGCCAAGAAAGAAGCAGGCTGTTAGTTCCAAATCAAGATGTTAACTGACCTTTTGACATAGAAGGAACACTAAGGAACTGTCATCGGATGTCTTCAAGGACTCATCTTTCCAGCTTGTAAGAAAAATATCTGCACTCATTCAAGATAGGGACCTGGGACAGCGTGAATAGAGAGGACTCTGGCAGTGGAGAGGCTACAGGAAGGTTCTACTTCGATTTACTGTGCTCAGTTCACTAGCTTGTCTGTAAGTAAAAAAGGAAGAGTTCTAAGGGTCATAAGGAGAGAACAACAGCATTTTGACCGAGATATCTGGCATAGGGATTACCAGGTTGGGCTTTTACAAAAAGGAGCCAGAGGGAAGAATCCACCTGATTTCTTTGAAAAGAAAGTGGCTCCTTTGTCCAGAGTAGTTTTCCTTGGAGGATCATCCTAAAATTACTCACCTCAAATTTCTGACCAAGTCAACATGCAAATCAGTCAAACTGTCAGTATGCAGTCATCTCTGGAGGGAGGATTTTTTGGTAAGAAAATGTGGTTAAAATGAACGTGAAGGCACAAAATATTAGAAAAAAAGCAGAAGCTCTTTGAGGATTGAATAAATTGTGGTCCATGAATGTTATTTCAATCAAAGATATTATAAATGTGAGAAATTCAGGAAAACTTGGGAAGCTTTACATGACCTGGTAAAGAGCAAATTAAGCAGAAACGAGACAATAAACAATGACAATAACAAGGAAAATAAATCCTACACAAAAACTCAATTTTGATAAATCCAATGAATGTCTGGCCCAGGAAGTCAGAAGACTACAGATACTGAATATGGCCTATGTGGACATAGTCAGCTGTGTTGGTCAGTTTTGCATGAGTATTTTTCTTTGTTATAAGAGAGGGTTTGGCAAGGAAAAGAGGAAGGGTAGACAGAGAAATGACTGTAATTAAAGAACAAAAAACAAAGATGTTAATAAAAGTTAAAAGTGAAGTGAATGCTAAGGGCAATCTTGATCTGTGTACTTATTCTACAGTGCTTCTGACCTGGCCTGGGCACTGTCCTAAAGGATGAACTCAGGCCCATGTGCATGGGAGCAGTGCTAGTGGTGTGGACGGCAGGCCCACGGAGGCAGTCAAACGAAGGGAGAGACTCACCAAGATGCCTTGGAGCTCCTCTTCTCGCTGGCTTTTCTCTTTGAGAAGCTGCTGCAGCAGGGAGCTGAGGGCCTGGCGTTGCTCTGAGATAATTTCCTACAAAGTACAAATAGACTCCTTTTCCACACTGCAAGAAAATGCTCCAGCTCAGACTGATAGCCACTCATATATAGGGAGTTGGAGGGTGTTGTCAGAAGCCAAAATGACAGACATTTCTTCAGAGATTACAAGGAGTGCTGACAGGAACACCAGACACAGCCATGTCTCCTGAGTTGTGACCCCATTCACCTGTCCCTTCTCCCAGTAGCCCCTGGTCTACCCCAAGATCTAACTGGGGTCCAGGTCCTGACAAGGAGTCCTGTGGCCTTTTGCAGCCCATCCACCCCTACTTTCAGCTGCTCCCACTTTCTCTGAGTGCCACAGCTGGGCACAGCAGCCTCAGCAATGGGCTTAAGTAAAAATGACAACCTGCAGAAAAGCCAGCATTACCAGGCAATGTGGTTTGACTGTAGAGCAAGACTGTAAGTAGAGGCAAATAGGAGGCGAACCTGTTATAACTGTCTCATGGCTCACATATTTCTTATACCTAGAAGTGAACTCTTGGAAAATGGCTAAAAAAGGACCCTGGAACGAGCACACTTCAGGCTGCAATGGAAACATCTGGAACATCAATTGCTTCTATCACTCTTCCCCTTCAAGGAGAGAGAGCTATAAAATGTTAGAGCTGGAAGAGACCTTAAAGATAATCTAGTCCAAGCCCCTCCTTTGCCAGATGAGGAAACTGAAGTTCCAAGCTAGGAAATGGTCTGTGTCAGTATGGCCTAGACCCAGGGTTCCTGACTCCTACTCTGATGTGCTTTCCATTGGGCCAGCAAGGATTTTCTGACGACTGCCAAAGGGGCCAAGCACAAGATTCAGAGAGGTAGTTTGGATTCATGGTTACTCCAGACACTTCCCAGGAGGCCATGCTGAAGAGAGAGACATAAAGGTCAGCATTCAAAGGGACAAAAAGATGGAACAGGTGAAAAGATTAGCTGTCTGGTCACAGTTTAAGGAAGTCCAGATCCAAGGGCATGAGGGCACTTGAGGGCTCTCCTGTCAGAGGATAGCTGATGGGATAAAGTGCACCTTAGAAGGGACACAGGGGTCACATCCCTTGAAACTGGCCTGAGCTTTTCCTGCTCCCTCTCCTCCAGCGTATCCCCCCCAACGTAAAAAGTTCTCCCCTCACATGACAGGATGGCAACAAAGTAAGCAAAAGCTGTAGGCCCAGAAGCATGAGTTAAACACATGGAGGGCTCCATTTTAAAACAGAAGAAACACAAGATGACCATGACACTGACTTACATTTCTATAGCATCTGAAGATTCACAGAAGTGTCCCCTGGGAAGGGGCTTTGAGATGGAAACTCACCCAACTCCTGCCCTTCCAGAAACATGCTGTCCACCCCACCTCTGCCTGATCAGGGGTCAGAACAACCAAGGGTGGTGTGTTCCTGCCTTCCTGGCATCACCAAATCTCCCTACACTTGAGTCTGACTCATGGTTTGGGCCATTACAGCATAATAGAAGGGGCCTTGGAACATCAAGTCTTAGCACATAGAACACAGAAGGCTAGAATTGAAGGGACCCTAGAACACAAAATCTCAGAACAGAATATTAGAGCTGAAAAGGATTTTGGAAATTGTCTGGTCCAACCCTCTCCCTTTACAGAGATGGAAGACAAGGCCTCCACCAGAAAGAATAAGGAACTTGGCCAAAAGCATCCAGTGACACTGGGGCAGATCTGGGATTGGTCCCCAGGGTTCCTCACTGACATTCAATGGCCTTTCTCCCACAGAACTTCCTAGCTCACACATGAACTGTTTTGGAGGCTGCAGAAAGCCAAATGTGAAACGCACGGGGTTGAAAGATCCCCAAGCAAGACCCATTGCAGGTGGAAGGGATGGAGCCAGAGCAAAGAACCCTACATACCTGCAGTGACTCTGTGTCCAGGGTTTTCCTCTTTAACTCCAGCTGTGTCAACTGCAATAACTCAGTTTCTATTAACTTAATCTAAACAGAAGATGAGACAGTGTTTTTAACTTACATTTACCAAGGATTGATTTACTCTGCTGTAGAAAACAGCCCTAAATGATGCTCCAAGTCCGCCTTTCTGGGAGAGGCTGGAGTTTCAGGATGATGGAAATTCTGCTAAGTTCTTTTAATTACCTCATAACCAAGTATTCCCTTTGTTGTTCAGCAAAGATGCCCCAGAAGCAACACTATTACTGAGGTTCTTACTAGCCTTTCCTCTACCTATCAAACCCATCCGGCACTTCCATTTTAGCTAAATTGTCCCTCCCAGGAAAAGACTTGTGTTATGCTAAAAAAAAACCACAATAAATGCTTCTTGGCTTTTCCTATAAGGCACCAGTTCAGAAACTGCTAGGAGACAGCTTATTTGGAATGTCAAAATAACCTTTACCTACAATTTCTCAAAGTGGAAGAGTCTCCTTTCAAAGCCCCCAAGGGGAAGCTTAGAGTTCTAAGCCAATTGGGAGAAGGGGAAGTGCAATGTGAGCCAGAGGGTCCAATTCAGCCAAGACTACCCCTAACTTGTCACTCCCCAGCCAGCCATGTGAAGTCACACAAAAGAGCTTCATGTCGTATAATGTGGAATTTAAATTAAACTGGTAAATAAAAAAAGGAAGTAATACCAGAAAAAGAAAAAATCATGCAAGGATGTGAAATTTAGATAAGCTTAATGATGATGCAATGGAACTTTCAAATAATCAAGTAATAATCTCTTGCACTTTGCAGTTTACAAAGCACCCTGACATCCATGTTCTCATGAGATCTTCCCAGTAACCCTCTGGGGTCGGCAGGACACTATCCCTATTTTACAGCATCTCAGTTCAGAGAAGTAAAATCATTTAATAAATTTTACCTTGTTATCAAGGATAGAGCCAAGACTACAACCCAATGTTCTTTCTTTCTCTCTCTCTCTTTCTATCCCACATCATTTTCTTTCTTTTTTCTACTGATTCTATTGATACCCAGTGTTCTTTCCAATATCTTTGCCAGGGATGGCAAAGATTTCCTAGCTCCAGTCCTCATTCATCAGAATGAATCCCAGAAATATCTCTGGAATTTTCCCAGTGGATAGTTTTAAATGAATGAAGCAGTGGGATTTTTCCCAATTCACTAGAAAACCTAATGGGCCTCAGCAAAAGTTGGCATGAATGATGTAGGGGATGAGTCTTCACCATTTATATTATACAGTAGATGAGCTTTGCAATCATGGACAAGTTCATTTTCAGAGCAGTTCCCTCCCACACAACATCTGGCAGCAAACAGTTCTTCATTGCCAATAAAGAGTTTAGGGGTAGCAAACAGCCTTGTCCTTGGTATCACAGTGAACTTTACTAATTCAGAGGAAGCTCACTCAGGAGTATTACCCTTCCCTTTAGACTGGGCAGCTTTGAGGTCATCGAGTGAAAGGCAAGATGATGGAGACAGCTAATATGGAGCAGGCCCTGGGAACCATTATTCTTTTCCCCTAGTCAGCCATAGATTCAGACTCTGAAAGCTCAAAGGAACCTTAGAGATCTAATTCAACATGGTTAATGTTTTACTTGGTTATGCATATTTGTTACAAAGGTTTTGATTTTTTTTTTATTCATGGAAGGGACGGAATAGGAAAGGAGAGAAGAGGAATTTTTGTTCATTGGAAAAAAATTAATTTAAAGAATATCCTCTTTCAACTCTGATTTTAGAAATTAGGAAACAGTCCTTGAGAGGTTAATGAGTCAAGTATGGCTACCCAGTGAGTTAGTGGCAGAGCCACAACTAGAAACCTGATTCCTACTTCAATGCTCTTTCCATCTATGTTATACTTTCAAAATTCATGATCTTTTAAAAAAATTTTCCAATTAAGTAAGTCCTGGAAAAAAACAAAAAAACAATGATGATGAATGTAGAATCATAAAATATTAAGTCTTAGAGGTAGAAGGAACTAAGAAGTCATGGAGACCAACCTTCTACAACATCCCAAGTGATCATTAACCTCTTGTCAAATATTGACAGTTTTGAAGAGCTCATTAAAGTAGATCTTAGATTTCTTGACAGTTCTAGATGCATAAAATTTGGGTTGGGAAACTGCCTCCCTATAACTTATACAATCCCCATTCTCTTGCCCTCTGGAGCAAGACAGTACAAGGAGGATCCTTCTTGAACATGATGGCTCTTGAAACATTAGAAAACTGCAATGGGATAAGAGTTCTCTCTGCTGAGTGAGAGGGTGTATACAATATTTAGAAATCCCAAGTGGGTTTACCTCTGGTGACCTGGAGCTCACCTGGTTTCTGATCTGCCTGTGCATGAGATCTTTTTTGAGTTGAAGGGCTTCAAAAGCAGCTTTCTGCATTTCACTCTGTAAAAGAGATTGCATTTTATTTAGTCAAGTGGTAGAACCATTTTTCCATTGGGGATTTTTAAGCCTAGAGAAAAATTGAGGCAGACACATATTTACAAAAAAAAAAGTAGAGAATTTATTTTTTTTCTTGGAGAAACTTAAAATGTTCACTCACTGGCTTTTAAAGTTAAAAGTGGGGACCTTCAAATTTCACTAAGGCAGTTAATACTAAAATACATAATGGGGAAGATAAAAAGGGGGAAAGGAGAAGAGAAACATAAGGGAAAAGGTGTTAGAAAGAGAGAAGAGATAGAGGCATAAAGAAAAGGGAATGAGAGAGACTGAGGTAGGGAAGAGAGTATAAAGAGTACCTTATGAGATTTTTGAGACCAATTTATAAGTCTTTGAGGATGTGGAGGGACAGCCTACTATCTCCTGCCCTTTGAATTGGTGTTTGGATAACTAACCATTGTTTGTAATCCACTGTTCCTACTCTAAGCCTGAACCTCAGCTAGCATCCATGCTACAAGGGTCAGCTACAGCATCCCAGCAGAAGGCAGAATTCATGTGGAGACAGCGAATAAAAAAAGCCTCATCCAAAGGCCCTTGGTGGATTCTCCATCCCTGATGTTTAACTTAGGTAGAGCAGTGAAACTCTTAGTCATACACTCTCCAAATCCTTCAGAGAAGAGTTTCCTTTGGAAGACAGTTTTTTCCCTTCCTAACAGACCAGCATGAAGCTTAGCTTTCTGGCAGTTTAGGAGTTTTCACCAGAGCTCTGGACTCCAACCTCTTTTTTGGGCCATCTTCCAAGCTCTAGGTGACAGTTGTCTGCTCAGCTCCCCAACCCACCTCCTGCAAAATCTGGCTGATGGCTTTGTTTTGATCCATCTGCTGCCAAGCCAGGATCTGCTGGAATCTTTCATCCATTTGGGCCATGCTGCAAGAAAGACAGGTGAAATCCAAATAGGAAAAAAAGGAGAGATGAAAAAATAGCCCATTTAAGTCAAAGAAATTGCACTTGTGTTATCTCTAGCAGAGAGGGAAAAACTTAAGTTTGTTTCTCTATAAATGTTGGCCATATGGTTTCCCTAGGCCTCATTTCTCTACCTGTCTGCCTTGACTAATCTGACTGCTTTACTAAAAGACCTCAGACTCTGAAGTGCTACTAACAACTAGGAAAGAATATGACTCCACCTTTCCTTTGGTGCTTCTAACTCCTAGAACTGTATGTAGCTTCCAAAGGACTCCTCGGATTTATAAATATCATGGTCATGCACACAACCCACCAGCTTAGTTAGGGTGGACAGACAACTAGAGTACCATAACCAAACACTAAGGGAGGGATCACAGGACTTTGAACTAGAAGGAACGTTTAAAATTAGCTCATCCAATCCTCATTTTGAGAAGTGAGGAAACTGAGGCTGGAGAGGAAAGATGGGTTGCTTGGATGACCCTGTCACTAACTAGTGGAACAGGAATTTGAATCCAAATCATCTGCCTCCAAGGCCAGTGCTCTTCTCACTACATCTCAGATCCCACAGTGAGTCTGTGGCTGAGAACGGAAGCGAGGATGCAGACATCTCATGCACTAGCCATGGGCTGCTGCCTAACTCCCCTGCCCTGCCCAGCCCCATCTCTCTCTAACAGGTCTAGCATTCCTTCAGATCTTACCTGGAACAAGCTTGTTTGACCAGATTTTGCTTTTGAGACTCATAGGTCATTTGTATGAATCTATTCTTGCAGCTCTCCGTCAACATCCGCTGCATGGCAGCTGGGGAAAACAGCAAAGACCGGTCACAGTCTGTTCAAAGACTGGTCATCTTTCAGGAAGAGTTTGGGACACTGTTTTCTCAATAGTATTTTATTTTTCCCAATACATGTAAAGATAGTTTTCAACATTATAAAATATCTTCTTCTTTTACCTCTCCCCTTTCTTTACCTCCTCCTCCCCAAAACAGCAAGCAATCTGAAAAAGGTTCAATATATACAATCTTTTTAAACATACTTGGTCACAGGAGTTCTAACCTTATCAGCTGTTCAGCTTGTTCAACAATTCCTAAAGACCTACCCTGTTACATAATTCACATAATATTTATCTGGATAATCCCAAGACAGAGGTGGAATACATAAATAAATATAGTATTTAGGGAAGCCAGGTTAATTGTTTTCTAAAAATTACTTAGTCCCCAATGTATATACATTAACCAATATCACATCCCTATCCTTAAATCATCCCAACCTCTTTCCAGAGCACACATTTAAGTTTCTCTGGAACAAACCTACTGGCTTGCCTCAGACAGCAGGATGGACCTATCCAGTAAGAACACCATAGGGAGAATTTTAAGGCATCACTGCCCTCAGAAAACCTAAACCTGAAATAGCTCCAATGGGACAACATGGAGCAAGAAATCAAGAAGCAGATACTCCCAAAAAAGTAATTATGTTAAAAGGATTATATTGGTCTTCTCCCCTGTATTGTTACAAATTTGAAAATATTAACTATGTATAATACCATGTCCTGGCTGAACAAAACTATACTAGATGCTGGATTTTAAACTGAAAAATTAGTATTTTAGACATAAAGTAGTTGCCTCATTTCCCTACACTAATTCCTAATGCACAATTTGCATATTATTTCAATTAACCAGGATTCTGACATGTGAAGGCTTTCCCTCATTACCCTGAATAATGAAGAATAGGTTATATCTCCCTGGGAGATGACAGGAAAGAGGAAACTGATCAGCCTCAGAACACAGAGTATAAACAACAATCAGAGCTTTGCTAAGTAAATCCCTGTCAGTTGTCCAACATAGGTCTTTCTATATTCCATGTAATCGATGGTTGTGTCAATAAAGGACATGCCTTTAAAACTTACAAGCAATCTCTCTTTGGCGTAGATTCTCAGTCTCCTCCTGGGTTATGGCCATGAGTTGCTCCATCTTTATCCTGGAAAGTTTTTATTCATTCAAAGAAATATAACATCAAATCTAGTTACATCAGATGAAGATACTCAGTGGACATCCTAATTAAGCACCTACATTCTCAAAGCTCCATCAGTAATTAACTTAATTCCCTTAGGGAATGAGAGGTGCTGAAGAGTCAATTTTCAAAAATCTCACAGTAGGAAAAGTGCATTAATACATGGACAGAAGGGAGACTCTGCCAATTAACTGTAACTACTAATGATGGAGAGGGACAGATGTTGGTGTGGATTAATGGTAGCAGTTGAAATGGCAGTGGAAGATCCTTGATAGAATTTGGGAATCCAGTTGACCTCAGAACATAAATTTCTAGTGGGTATTTTAAAACAATCTGAAGCTAGTAAGTAATTTCTAATACAATCATTTCCGAGGGAAATGGATTCTCAGTAGTAGATAAAATAGACATCTAACCCCCTACTTTTGGGAATTTTTTTGGTAAAAGGCTTTGTCCTAATTCTCACAGTTCATAGAAAGTAAAGAAGAAAGGAAGGGAAAAAGAACAACTTGCCCTAAGTTAGTTCCAAGAAGCTTTTGTTAAGCTAAACACTTACCTTTCATTTTCTAGTGACTTTAAGATTTCAGAATTTTTCCTTTGTCTGTGGAAAAGATCAAAAGATTCCTCGGAATCAGATCACTTTATTTTTCCAAGAACCTGCTCTTGTATCCCTGAGATATCTGAGGTACCAGGATGGACACTTAGTCAATAAAGACTTGTTACCTAAATTATGTGATGATCAACTGTGATGGACTTGGCTCTTCTCAACAATGTGGTAATTCAAAACAATTCCAATAGACTTGGGATGGAGAATACTATCCGTATCCAGAGAGACAATTGTAGAGACTGAATGTGGATCGAAGCATATTTTTACCTTTTTTTTGTTTGTTTGCTTTTTCTTTCTCATGGTTTTTTTCCCTTTTGTCTGATTTTTCTTGCACAACATGAAAGTATGGAAATATGTTTAAAAGGACTGCACATATATTTAACCTATATCAGATTGTTTGCTATCTTTGGGAGAGGGGAGGGAGGGAAAAAATTTAGAATATAAAATCTTACAAAAACAAGTTGTGGAACTAGCTTGGTATTTGAAAAAATAAAATACCATTGAGGTTAAAAAAAAAAAAAAAAAAAAAAAAAAGACTTTTCCTAAAGAAGACAAGGCAAAGCTAGCTACCAGCAAAATGGTAAAAAAGAGGAAATTTGTCTTCTGAGGCTCCCCCTTTCCCCATGCTGTGACGTGCTCCAGAATACCTTGTTTTGTCTCGGGGTCCCCTGTCTTTATGATAACCTAGACTCCCTACAGTTTCTGCTGTCAGCTATCTGTTACTTTGGAAAAGTCCTGATGAATAAATCACTCTACAATTATAATAATGAGACTTACTTCTGATTATCTTCAAGAAGCCTCTGAATCCGGCTTGAGATACTTTGCTCTGTTTGCTTTAGTTGTTCTTGCAGACGCTGACGCTCTCCATCCAGGTAGCGCTGATGTTCACTCAGGCCCTTGTCCAGCCGAAACTGCTCCTATAACAGAAAGCAGAGCACTTGAGACAGAGAAGCTTGCAAATCCAAGGAGTGAGAGCTCCCATTCCTCTGTAAATTGAGATGCAGTTGCTTTTAGGGTTAGGGATGAGGGAAGGACAGAAATAAGGAGCACATAAATGTCTTTGTGTTTACACATCCCTATCCTTTGGGGAGATCTCACACTGCTTGAAGGAAACAATGGCAGGGGAAGAGATAGTCTAGAATTCTGCTGTGCTCCACCAGAGATTGATAGCACCTCAGTAGGAGTTGGGCTCAGAAGAACCTTAGATGATTTGGTTTAACTCCCTCTTTGGTTTTAACTTATTTTTTTCCCAAGTTTTATCAGTGCCTTTTCTTTTTTACTCTAATTGTTTCCCAAAGTGCTGCCACCTGACTGAACACTGTGCCAAAGAAAATAATTGAATAAAGCTGGCAGATAAAGCAAGGTGGTGGGATGAAAGCACATTGGGCCTGAAGTCAGACACCTTGGGGGGAGCCACTTAACTGTGAAGATTTGCTTTTCAGTGCCCCAGTTTCCTTTTCTGTAAAAGAGGATGTGACTGGATGACCCCTTCCAGCTTAATGTCTAGGATCCAAATAACTATAAGGGAGCCACATAATCCCTCAGGAGGCGAGAAGTGTGAAGCATCAGTCTTCTCCCACTTCACACATATTATCAAGATTGGTCATTGAAATCAATCTGGGTTTGAGTGCTCCCCCGCCACCACTTTGTAATGAGGAAACTGAGTCTCTGAAAAGGTAAAGTGACTTAAGGTCATGCAGATGACCAAACTGAGCCAGAATTCACAGCAGCTTCTCCCACTCCAAATCCAGGACTCAGGGCATTCTACACAGCCTCATCCCATGTCAGGATCACACAGTGTTGGGCAGGCAATCCCCATGATGTCACAAATGGGGACAAAGTTTGGAATGTATTTAAATAAACTCCTGCTTGGGAGAGAGATCGGGAAATCTGACCAAGTCTAAGAGGTGCTAGAGTGGAATGATTTTAAAACTCAGACCTCAGCCAGGGATGTGGTCAGTCCAAGTTACAATCTCTGACTGATGTGACTAGTGACATTGCCAGCCAAACCAAGGCAGGATCTGCCCATCCCTCCCTCCACACTAAATCAAGCCTGTAACTGAGAGATGTGGTCTCGAGTCAGTCCTGGGCACAGGCTAAGCCTTGGGAAATAAAGCTACCAGGAGAGTCCTCCATGCCACAAAAGTAGAACTTCTGTCATCTGGAATTCCTGGGCCAGGGTAAACATGGATTGCAGAAGGGAAAGAGAGGGTGATCTCTGGGGATCGGTCACATGAGCACAATTCCTTCCCTGCCAAAAATGTTTCAGAGGACCCAACAGAGTCTGGCCAGCCCCATGCCAACAGCAACTACTAACCCTAACACTCCCCCCCCCTCCTGCCCCGGCCAATCCTGGCTGTGACACACCTCTTTGACAGTCTGCAGGATCTCATCCTTTTGAATATTGCTTTGCTGGAGAAGCTGGGCGTGTTCCCGCTGCCCGATTTCTAGGCGACGTTCAAATTCTAATTTCTCCAGCATTTTCTGTTCCTGAGGGAACAGAGATTCATGGTAAGGATCATGGCAAGAACTTGAATCAAGCTGCCTCCCCGCCCCCCCGCCATAGGCCAACATAGAGAAGACCAAACCCCAAGCTTGAATCTCTCTTGCTAAGTGTGACAATGCTTGGCAGGGGGTGACGGACACAAGGAATTTCTGGGGCTGTGATTCAGAATGGCTCAAGCTCCACCCTGTGAAAACCAAGCTAAAACCTAACACATCACCTATACTCCAAGAAAAGGTCAGGGGAAAAGCCGAAACTACAGGAGAAAAATAATACCTACACTTTTACAACCCAACTTCTAAAGAATTACTGAGAGATAAAAAGTCTGCAGGGGATAGAGAAATATTTGGTTTGGGTGGTGTATCAGCTTCTTGGTTGAAACAGTCACAGCTTGTTTTAGCAGAGGGCCAGGTTAAATCTGGTCTGCAGCAAGAAACCTTTTCTGCCCTGCCTGATAAGAGGGCTTGAATTACACTTCTTCAGGAAAGAGACCCTCTTCTCTGTTCTCAATGTTTATGTGTAGACTGGGGCCAATACAGCTTAGCTCTCCCAGTCCTTTAAAGAATCTTCTCAGTGTTTAAGTGTAGACTGGGGCCAATACAGCTTAGTTCTCTCTTTAAAGAAACCATGAAGGTAAACAGCAATGATAATAAAGCTAATATTTATGTAGTTTTTAAACTTAACAGAACATTTGACATACATTATATTGTTTGAATACTACAGCAGCTAGTACACTCATTTTGCAGATTAGAAAAGGAACACTTGGAAGAGCATGACTTGCCCACAGCCCCATAGCTAGTAAATATCAGTGTCAGGAATTGAAACCAGGTCCAAAATCAGCACTCCTTAGATCTTCTCTGTTGCCAAACCAGCAAGATCACACAGAAGAATGGGACTGCCAATTTTTTTCAAAGACAGTTATTTTTCTAAAAAGGAAAATCATCTCTTCTCAGAGAGAATGAAACATTGGGTTTTTCTACATGTCCACCTCAACCCTCCTGTTTTTTTCAGGCTTCCATTTTTCAAAGATGTAGGACTTCTGTATGTTTGCTCACCTTTCTCTTCTCATAATCTAAGAATTTATTCTGAAAAACAAAAACAAAAAAATAGCAGTTGAGAAGAAGGTGAGTTGTGGTACAAGGACCATAGCAGATCCATCTAAGGCTCAGGTTTAAAGCAGTCTTTGAAAACTTGAAGGAATTAGTTCACAATCGAACCGACCAGCACTAGGGGCTTCTGCCATGCACCCTTTTGGCAGATATGGCCAAAGGCCATTAGTCCCCTGAATATTTAGTTCTGGAAGGGAAGTGTCTCTGAATCAGCATGCTAACCTCACCTGCCACTCAATTTCTTCCTTTACATAGCTGCAAATTAGTCCATCAGTACTATCCACTGAAGTCTCTCCTCCATCTCTTTCCAACACTGGGAGCAAGTACTGGGAGGGTGGGTAGTACTCAAGCCCGCATTCTGAAAAAGAGCAGAGCCAGGTCTATCAAAATGACAACAATGGGCAAAGCTATGAGTCAGTAGAAAGCCCCTACCTGGTCTTGAAGCTAAACATCCTATCCCATCACTTTTCTATTACCCAAAATGGATTCTACTCAGAAAAATCTTTCTGACAAATGCAAGCCTCCCATTAAGATCACTCAGCCCTCTTTATCTGGGAATAATCACTTGCATATATGTCCTTGGACTGAAAAGAACAGAGGACACACACAAAATCTGACAGGGACCCAATTTTGCCAATGGAGGGGAATATCAGTATGGATAACAGAAGCAGATGAAGCCCAAGACTAAAACAATTATTGACAGGATTTGAATTTGGAATAGACAGTGGGTGGGACAGTGAGTATCTGAGGAGAAGGGAGACAACCTGAAGTGAGCTGGAAAGGATCTGGGCCAGGAACTTGTGATTTTGCACAAAGCCCCTGGCATCTGGCCATCGAGGCAATAAAACACAGCAAAAGGGCTCAAAGAAAATACTGGACATGTCTCATTTCCTGTCTGATGCCTATACTCATATTTGAGAACTTTAAGGAGAGATAAAAGCACCAGAAACCAAACTGTCAATTTTACCTTTGCAAAGAAACTGTTGAATGGCCTTGGTACCCATACCACACACAGCCTCCGGGGGGTAAACCATGGATGCAGCATCAAGGCTCAAAGTCTGCAAAACATCAGAGATAGAAACAAAGCCTCCAACATACCTGATCTCTTCCATTCTTCCAATATTTATCAGCCTAAAGCTAGCTCTCTAGAACTTCCAAAAAAAAAAAAAAAAAAAGACAACTTGCTCTACCAATGAGGAACATCTTTTGGGACTCATCATTTCATGTCACACTCCTCTATTCAATAAACTCTAGAGTTATTATTTTTATTAACTCTATAATCAATGTCTAGCATTTAAAGTCCTGCCAAAGCCCTCACTTACTTTCCTAGCTTCATTATACATCACTTCCCTTCAAGCATTCTATGGCCCAAACAAACTGGCCTTCCTACTGTTCCTCACAATTAAAACTCTATACGTTTGCATAGGCAGTCCCCCATGCCTAGAATGCACTCCCTCATTTCTGTGTCTCAGAATTTCTAGCTTCTTTCAAAACTCAACTCAAAAGCAACTTTCTATAAGAGGCCTTGCTCCCCCACCCATCCCCACCACCTGCTACAGCTTCCCCCTCCAAATTACTTTGTGTTCATTTTGTGTATATTTATATGTGTACATGTTCCCTCCCCTAAGGGACTCCTTGAGCACAGGAACTGTTTCATTTTGTCACTGCATTCTTGGTGTCTGTCACAGTGCCTAGCATAAAGTAGGTGCTTAATAAAAACTTGTTTCTTGATTTATTTTCCTAAAAGAAAGCTGTCCACTTTGTTCATGGATAAAAACAAATGGAGTACAAGTTGTGATGAACATGGCTCTAATTTACCTCTAGGGTCCGGACATGAGCCAGCATCTGAGGCAGTCTCTGTATCAGATTTTCACTGATGTCAAGAGTGCGTAAGCTACGAAGTTCCCCCAAAGTGTCAGGTAGATCCTTCAGTTTGTTATCTATGGAAAAATCCCAAGCACACAGCTCAGCGCTCAAACTACTTACTGAATGCCATTGAACACATCTGAATAAAGCCCTTAGGCCTGACACATCTCTGAGGCTCAATAAGAATCCTCAGTCACTTATCCCAAAACATTCAATACATTTAACATGATCCTCAGCCTCTAAACAATGTTGATAGCCCTAAATGGAAATACTAAAGCTCTAAATGGAGAAGCAACATGCCTTTGATCAAGCAGTGAAAAAAGAGCAAAAAGCTGAGTCCCCCAAACCTGACTTCTACCCCCATCTGCCCCCATATCAAAATAGTTTGGATTTGAAAAGTCATTAAAACCTATGTGGGGATTAGGGAAATGTTCAACTGAGGAAAACAATTTTTGTATCAAATATCTCTGATAAGGGTTTGCTATCCATGAAATATAGAAAATAACAGAACAAATATAATACTGAAAACCTTTCCCCAAAAGAGAACAGGCCAAAAGATATGAACAAATATTTTTCAAAAGATGAACTGCAAACTATTAATAACCATATGAAAGAAGGATCAAAGTCATTAACAATATGATAAATGAAAATCAAAACAACCCTGGCATTTTACTTCATACCCAGCAAATTGGCAAAGTAGACAAAAGATAGAAATTGTTAGTGTTGGAGGAGTTGTGGCAAGACAGGCATGTTAATTTACTTCTGCTAGAGCTGAGTTGATCATTGTGGGAAATATTTTGGAATTAAGCAAATAAAGTAATTAAAATGCTTCTACCCTTTGAACTAGGGATTCCTCTATGAGGTACATATACCAAAGAAATATTGATAAAAAAAAGCAAGCTCCAAATACACCAAAATATATAGAGCAGTACTTTTCATGGTAGCAACAAACACGGTAACAACATGGAAACAAAGTAGATACCCACACAATAGGAAATGGTTAAACAAACTGTAATAGATAAATGGAATGGCATATTACTGTGCTATAAAAAAATGACTCTTAGATGAAAAAAATATTCTAAATTACTATTGATTAGAGAAATGCAAATTAGTATATCTGAAGTATCACTTCACACCTATCAGTTTGCTAAGATGACAGGAAAAGATTATAATAAATGTCAGAGGGAAGGTGGGAAAATTGGGACACTAATGCACTGTTGGTGAAATTGTGAATTGATCCAATTCTGAAGAGCAATTTGAAACTACACTCACAAGTCTATAAAACTGCATATCCTTTGATCCAGCAGTATCTCTACTACATCTGTATCCTAAAGAGATCAAAAAGGGAAAAGGACCCACATGTGCAAAAATGTTTGTAGCAGCCTTTTTGTAGTGTCAAGGCAATGGAAACTGAATGGATGCCCATCAGTTGGGGAATGGATGAATAAGTTATATAGTGTATGAATGGAATGGAATATTATTCTATAAGAAATGATGAGCAGGCTGATTTCAGAAAAGCTGAAAAAACTTACATGAACCAGTGTTGAGTAAAGTGAACAGATCCAAAAGAACATTATACATAGTAACAAGATTATGTGATGATCAACTGTGCTGGACTTGACTCTTCTCAACAATGCATTGATTCAAGGCAATTCCAATGACTTGGGATGGAAAAAGCCTTCCGCACCCAGAAAGAGAACTATAGAGACTGAATATAGATCGAAGCATAGTATTTTCATCCTCTTTTTTTGTTTCTGTTTTTTTTCTTATAATTTTTTCCCTTTTTGGTCTGATTTTTCTTGCACAATATCACAAATATGGAAATATGTTTAAAGAATTGTACATATTTAACCTGATCAGATCATTTGCTGTCTTGAATGGGGGGAGGTAAGAGAAGGAGGGAGAAAAATTTGGAACACAAAATCTTACAAAATTGAATGTTGAAAGCTATTTTTATATATATTTGGAATAACAAAATACTACTAAAAAAAAAAAAAAAAGAAAGATTAACTCTAATGAACATGGAGAAACATAGAAAGACATCTGAAATGCTGCAAAATAAAGTAAACAAAAGTCAGAAAACAACATACACAATGACCACACTAATATACATGGAAAAAACAACTAACAACTACAAATCTACCAAAATAGAATGTTTTGAAATAATAAATTACAAATTTGGCTCTAAAGAGGGATATGAGAAGAAGCTTCCCTTTGCTTCTCTGCAGAGATAGTAGATCTTCAAATGGAGAAGACTACATATAGCATTAAGGGTGGATTTTTTTTTTTAATATATTCATCTGATCCACTGAATTATTTATCCTTTCCTCATTTAAGAAAAATTATTTGCTGTAAGAGATGGCTCTTTGGGAAGAATATGAGATAGGAAGTAGGAGAAAATCTGGACAATATAAAAATAAGACATCAACAAAATAATAAATTTTATAAGAATAAAATATATCCTTTAAAATATTTGTGGTAAGCCTTATCATTCAACACTGGAGGGCTCATCCTTGACCACAGCTCATTTAATATGTGGCAGCTTTTCCCTACAAAATACTCTCACTCTTTCAATGGATATCTGCTTAAGACATGTGGTGTTGTTCCTCAGTCATTTCAGTCATGTCTAACCCTTTGTAACTTCATTTGAGGTTTTCCTGGCAAAGATATTGAAGCAGTTTGTCATTTCCTACTCTAGTGGATCCATTTTGTCTGGCAGAAGTTAAATGAATTCCCCAGGGTTCCACAGCTAGGAAATGTCTGAAGCTGGATTTGAACTCAGGTTTCCTGACTCCAGACCCAGTGCTCTAGTCACTAGGCCATCAGCTTCCTCAAATCATGTACGGTACTAGGTAGCTCAGAGCTAACTGATCTTTACTCAGGTGAAGAGACCAATACTAGGGAGTTTATCTTACTCTCATACCTTTCACATTGAGGGTCTGGAGCTGGGCCAGGTCCCCAATGGACTGTGGAAGACATTTCAATTGATTTTTTTCAACATTCAAGACCTAAGACAGAGAGAAAAGAGAATAAGAAGAAACTACAAGTTGTCTATAACACAGTCTTCCCAGGGTAACAACAGAGCTTCCACTGAAGGGGTCCTAAGAACACCACAGATAGTACCGAGAGGACAGGCTTAAGATTCATCCTTCAGTTTCTCATTGCTGGATTGAACAATTATTCAGGCCCTTTGGCACACTAAGATGGAATTCTCCTTCCTAATGCTTCTTGCCTTTTTCATTAAGCATTAGTACCTTTAAAGAAGGCAAAAAATAATAATAATAATAAATTCAAATCAGTCTGCTTTGGCACTTCTTGGCAATTGTCACCATGTTGCCTTCTCTCTAGTCTCATGGGCCACTATCCTGCAGCAGACCCTCATCATTTCTCACTAGATTACCACAGAAGCTCCCTAACAGATCTCCCTGCCTTTCCTTTCTCTTTTTTCTGATCTATCCCCACACTGCTACTTACCCAGTATTTCTAAATCAAATTCTCATGATGTTACTCCTCTGCACAAGACACCTCAGTCTCTCTCTATTGTCTCTCACATAAAATATAAACTCTAGTGTTTGCCATAAAAAGCCCTTGACAATCTGGTTTTCAGAAGATGCTCACATTACCTCACTTCAGACCTGCTTGCTCATGTGCTTGCTCTTCCTCTATACCCACACTCACACACCCTCTCCCTCTTTCTCTCCTTCCTTCTCTCTTTTTGCTCTCTCTCTCTTCCAGTCAAACTGGCATATATCCTCTTCCTCCTCCTCATATAAATTTTCTCTCACCTCCAGCCCTTGCCCAGACATGCCTGGAATGCCATCCCTCCTGTCTCCATTCTGTCAACTGGTGGGTTCTCATTCCACGGAAAATATTTTGCATCTCTGGATACCTACTGCAGGGCAGAGTAGGGAGAGTTTTGTTTTTGTCCTAGAGCCTAGGACAGCACCTGGCACTCAGTAGGTGATTAACAAATACTTGTTGAATTAAACTGAATTGAACTCTTCTAAAAAAGGATCCAGTGATTAATCCTAAGAACTGGGCACTAGGCTCTCTTGGGGCTCAGCCAACACCAGAACCTCTGCTTCTCTAGCAGGTGAATGAAAACTACTTGCAAACGCACTGCATGGGCCTCATCAGCCCCTGTCCTGGTTCTGCAAGCTGCCCCAGCCCCTGGCCCAAGAGAAGGCAGAGGAGCCAGAATGAGAAAAGAAAGGCTGGTCACAGCCTGGAAACAGGGCCAGTGCTTTCTCTCCCTGAACCCTGCTTACCTGGAATACCTGGGCCTCTGCTGCAGCTGCAGAAACTGCTATGATGTAGCTTTCTCAGTGATCAGAAGGAAGAAGTAAATCTGACCATATAATACAATGTTTCTTCAGTCAGGCCTGGTCAACTGCAATCTTAGAACAGCTTTCCCAAACTGATCTACTTCTGCCCAGGATGCTGCTGTCCTAAGAGTCACCCACGTCCAAGCTTGGTGTCCCTGATCCTCACCTGCCCTTGGAAACCTCCCATCCAGTGATCACGGTCTGGCATTTCTACTTCCTCTCTCTCACACACCCTCCCACTTTCTGTCTTTTCTTCCTTCTCTCAGCCTCTCCCCTAGCTCAGGCCCTCGTCACTTCTAACTGGACCATCACCACAGCCTCCTATCTGGTCTCCCTGACTCTGGTCTCTGCCTTCTCCAGTTTATCCTTCCTGCAGTTGCCTTTTGATTTTTCTTAAATGGCAATCAGCAAACTCTGGTGGCTCCTTGTTCTCTGCAGCATTAAACATAAACTCCCGTTTGGTATTTACAGTTCTTCACAATCTGGTCCCATTCCTGTGACTCTAGTACAGTCAAGTGGCCTCCTTTGTATTCCTCACACAGAAGATCCCACCTCCCTTACGCATGGAGCATGCTCCCTCCTCACTTCTGTCTCCTTGCATCTCTCACTTCTTTTAGGCCCAACTCGAGTACCAGCTTCTATAGGATACTTTTCCTGACTCCATCAACTTCTAACACAAATCCTACAGAAAAAATCTCAAGCTCCCAGCCTGCAAAATCCCAAGTAAAGCTCAGACTAACATGTAATTGGGAACCATTTAACAAAATAAAGAAAACCATAACACAGATGATGTTAATTTATGGTTTTCTAAGTCAATACAACTATTAGGGATTCAGACCCATTTGACTTAGACACCATTGCTCTAGACCAGGGCTTTTTAAACCTTTTCCACTCACCACCACTTTTTGCCCGAGATTTTTAATACTACCTTAGGTATATGGGCATATAAAACAAGTATATAAATCAAACATTTAATATTAAATCATAAAAAAGTTTATTTTAAAATAATTCTTTGTTATACATATAATTTTACCATTTATTAAAGATGAAAGCAAAATGACATATGATTGAGATAGAGGTGCTTCTTTATTTTTATATAAAGAATTAAACCTTGGTGGAATATATGATACTTTTTACCACTGTCAAATTTTTTGCAACCCCCACATTCAGTTGTATGACCCCCATATGGGATTTGTGATTCACAGTTTAAGCTTTACTTTAGAGCACAAGATAGGGAGATTTAAATTAACAGTGGGAAATAGATTGAAAATGTACTATTTCTGTTTTTTATAATCTGTTAGGCTTGGAGTACCAATCTTGTTTTGTAACCCCTCCAAATGATTCTGTAGCTGTTTTGCATGTGTACAAACAAGTACATGTTTTCTTGCCTTGCCAGACTACAGATCCTCAAGATCAGGGACTGGTTTTGCTTTTCCATTGTGTCTCCAATGACTAGCACACAATAATAGCTTAATAAATACCTACTGACTGATTATTAAAATTAAGAAGAAATACTTAAGATTGTTCTTCCTAAAGCACAATTCTGAACATGTTCTACCTTATTTACTAATAAAGCCCAAATTCCCTTTCCTGTAATTCAAGACCCATTATGACTTGTTTCCAATAAAAATCACAACATATATGATTATCTTAATTTGACAGAGAGCAATTGATTTATTACAAGAGTTAGTGTGGTCTACTAAACACAGAGCCAGCAAGCCTGGGATTCAAGTCCTACCAACTGGATGTCATTCATACAAGTCATTTAATCAGTTGACTTTTGCAAAGCAAACATCAATCTATTGGTAGAGGAAGTTTTTTCATCTGTAGTTTCAATGAAATCACAGAATTGGTCTTTAAAAACAAACTATTTATACAGGTTTGCAAAACACTTTATTACAATAACCTGTGAAAGAAGCCATGTTATTTTCATTTTATAGGTAAAGAAACAGAGGTTTAAAGCTGTTAAACTAGTACTACATCATCCTCTTGTTACCACACACTATAATGTAACCTTCCAACCTTATCTCCCATTATTCTTCTCATAAACGCTAGATTCTAGTGACATTTAGTTGTTATTCAGACATGATACCATTTGGGGTTTTCTGACAAAGATACTAGAGTGGTTTGCTATTTCTTTCCTCAGCTCATTTTACAGATGAGGAAACTGAGGCAAACAGGGTTAAGTCCAGAAGCTGGACTTGAACTTATGAAGATGAATTTTCCTGACTTCAGGACTTCTGTTCTATCCAATGCACCACTAGGGGCTTTAGCTCCCCAAACACATCTGGTACTCTCTCCATTAAGTCTTGGGTCTTATTATTCTGCTAGTCTCTCTATCTACGATGCCTTTCCCCATCCACTCCATCTAAGTGAATCAGAAACCATTCCTCCAAGAGCCTTTCCCCAATCCCTGAAAGTAACTTCTGCTGCCTCTAAATTCCCAGTGTTCCAAACCTCTAAATCTGTTGTCATGACTGCTGAAAAGCAGTAATAATCTTCCCCACCAAAACCCAGGGCAGGGACCTTCTGCTACAGGAGAGCCGGCCCCTCTGGGCCACCACAGCCTTTTTGTCACCGCAAGGACAAAGGGCAGACTTAAGAGGCAGCAGTGCCCTTCTTTTAACTGCTTACCAAAGCCAAGCAGCCCAGGGGCCACAGTTCTGGGTGCGGAGCATACCTGAAGAGATGCTAGCTGTCCAAGAGCATCAGGAAGAGCCATTAGTTGGTTATCATGAAGGTCCAAAACCTGCCAAAGAAAGACAAGTCTTTTATACCCCACTGGTCAAAGAGCTGAAAGGGCTTCAAATTAAGCACTCCACAGGTTAGAATGATTCCCTAGGACCTCTTCTGTAAAGGTCAGATGGAGGGAAAGCATTTCAGTAGTGGAAACTTCAGCCCACTCATCTCTAGCCTTCAAGGCTCAGCTCAAATTCCATCTCTGCCATGAAGACTTGCAAGCCCAGAATAATTTCTCTCTCCTTTGAAATCACATTTAGGGTCAGTGATTACTCATTCCACAATGAATCCCACATTGCTTTATGCCTTGTACTTTACAGACTGTTATTTATATTTGTTATTTAACTTGTCATGGAATGTTTTTCCTTTCCTACTAAATTGTACATTCTTTTTCCTTCAAACTTGGGTCTATACCTATAGGTTGTCTCCCTGTATTGTGATTGTGCTTGGTCCTTGGAAAGGACCACAACATCAGGGACATGACGCCATGACGTGTAAGTGAGTTGGAGGTAAGTGAGGACGGGCTGGGCCAGGTCACCAGCCTCACCTTCCCCTCCAGAACATCTGGGTCTGGTAACCAGATTTAGATCAGGATGAGTGGAGATGGTCCTGGATGCCATGGGAGACCTCAGCCTTCTTAAGCTACCTTTTACAAAGCAGTCCTTAATCTCTCATGGACTACCTTGCCTTTGCAGGCATCATCCCTGGCCCCTTGTCATCTTGGATTTTATGTCAAGCATGGGGAGAGAATATAAGCAGACCATGTAGTAACAAGCTCAAACATACTAGGATTCCTCTTATTTTACTTTTAAATTGCCCACAGATTTAGTTTTTCCCCATTCTTGTTGCCTGTCATTACAGTTGTTACCACATATATGTGGAAGTTGACAGAGCTTTATCAATAACTAAATAACAAAAAAGGAACCTGATCTTAGGCCTTTATCAACTGATTTCTGGGGAGATCTGGCACATTACCTTAATTGTTCCAAGGTTCAGGAGGTTACAAGATTTGGGAACCAAAGAAGTGAGAAAATTTGTATGAACAATCAACACCTATAAGGAAATAAGTTGGAGTAGTGTTACAACCTAAAGGATTTCAGGGGAAAAAAGCATCCATGCAGACTGAGACTGAAAAGAAAAGTATATGTACTTTTGAAACAGATATCGAATTTTAAAGTTACAGAATTTAGCACTGAAGAGGCTTTGGAAACCATCTAATGCAGGGGTTCTTAACCTGGGCTAGTCAATGCACTTGGTTGGAAAAAAAAATCTAAAACTATGTTCTTATACACTAATCTCTAACTGAAATTGAGTATTTCTTCAATTATTTAAAACCATTCTTTTGAGACTTTCAGAAGGGAACAGGACATACAAAAAGGTAAAGAAGCCCTGATCTGTGCAGTCCCCACACCTAACATAAGAGAAATGGACATCCTGGGGGAGAAAGAGATTTGCCCTACATCATAAAGCAAGTTAGAGGCAAACCACAATTGGAATCCTGACTCTAAATACATGCAAAAGCACACATGCAGGAGAGGGAAGATGTGCCAGACGAAGTCAGAGGAACTGGGTTCTGATCCCAGCCCAAGGTTTTTGTGACCACAAGAAAGTCTCCCATGGCCTAAGCCCCCATTTTCTCATCTGCCACATGCAGGGGTTGGAATGGGTGACGTCTTTGCCCCACCCTTCTATAAGGTGACAGTAACCAGCAACTTCACCATTGTCATCAGATGCTCCCACAATGGTGGTGAGCACTATTAAAGGCCCTTTATTTCAGCTGCCAAGCTAATACCAAATTTCTCATCTCTGGCAGCTCACTCCATCTCTGCTTAAATACCTGACATGGCAGGGAGCTTGCTGCTTTGTTTCAATTTTAAAAAATACTTAGTAAGTTTTTCTGAGATAACAACTTTTCTCTGGTCTCCTACAAGAGATGCTACATGGGACAAATGAGAACATTTAAGGAAGAATGACTCAGGGCATATTTCTGAGCCAAGAGTTGAACTAGAAAAAGGCAACTCCATTAGAGCAGAGACCTGTATTCAAATCCTGACTCTAACATGACATAACATTTGTCACTGTTTATACAAATCAACCTCTGGGTTTCAATCACTTCATCTGTAGAATGAAAACAGTAATACCGGCACTATCTACTTCATAGGATTATTACATACAAGGAAGCTCAATGTGAACCTTAAAGCACAACAGAAATGTGAGTTACTACTACTATGATTATTGTCAATCATAATTACAATAACAACAACCAAGATAACAAACTCAATAAGGTAAAAAATTATATTTAAAAAACTCCACCAAACTCTCTTTTTCAAAATTAAAATTTTCTTACCTTCTTCTGAAGTACTTTGCATGTGGAAAAAACCCCAAATGGAATCTAATAAAAAAAAAAATCAAAATAAACATCCATCAAACATCCATTTTCTAATTTATGGTATGGGTGTAGGAAATGAAGCTGAGAAAAAGAGTTCACATTGATCCTGGGAATGCACACCTTGGGAGAGTTTGGGGAGTACTTCTTATAGAGGTTGATTTCTGCCATACCCCTTGTTGATCATCAATCATCAGTGATCAAGCTTTTCAAAAATATCTCATCTGAGAGGGGTGAGGAGGGAGGAAGGGAGAGAATTTGAAACTCAAAATTTTAAGAAACAAATGTTAAAAATTGTTTTTACATATAATTGAGGGAAAATAAAATACTAAAGAAATAGGGTTTTGGTTTTTTTTTTTAAATAAAATAGGGGGAAATACCTTCTCTGGATGTTGTTAATAGCTTGTGTTTAACATGAATCAAAACTATTGATCAATATGACAAAGTTTAGCACACTGGCACAGTGTCTATATTAATGCATTAATACTCACATGATCAACCAAAGAAACTCCAGGCATACATTCTCTGAAGTTTATTTGCAAGAGCTATAAAAGAATCTAGACTCCTTTAGTTTCACTTTATTTTTTTAAATTTTTTTATTAATTTTATAATTATAACATTTTTTGACAATACATATGCATAGATAATTTTTTACAACATTATCCCTTGTACTCCTTTTTGTTCCGAATTTTCCCTTCCTTCCCTAGACGGCAGGTATTCCCACACATATTAAATATGTTATAGTATATCCCAGATACAATATATGTGTGCAGCACCGAAATTTTTTTGGTTGTTGTTGCTGCAAAGGAAGAATTGGATTTGGAAGGTAAAAATAACCTGGGAAGAAAAACAAAAATTGCAAACAGTTTACACTCATTTCCCAGTGTTCATTCTCTGGGTGTAGCTGATTCTGTCCATCATTAGTTAATTGGAATTGGATTAGCTTTTCTCTATGTTGAAGATATTCACTTCCATCAGAATACATCCTTATACAGTATTGTTGTTGAAGTGTATAATGATCTCCTGGTTCTGCTCATTTCACTCAGCATCAGTTGATGTAAGTCTCTCCAAGCCTCTCTGTATTCATCCTGCTGGCCATTTCTTACAGAACAATAATATTCCATAACATTCATATAACATAATTTATCCAATCATTCTCCAATTGATGGGCATCCATTCATTTTCCAGTTTCTAGCCACTACAAAAAGGGCTGCCACAAACATTTTGGCACATACAGGTCCCTTTTCCTTCTTTAGTATTTCTTTGGGATATAAGCCCAATAGCAGCAATGCTGGATCAAAGGATATGCCGAGTTTGATAACTTTTTGGGTATAATTCCAGATTGTTCTCCAGAATGGTTGGATTCTTTCACAACTCCACCACCAATAATGCATCAGTGTCCCAGTTTTCCCACAGCCCCTCCAACATTCATTGTTATTTGTTCCTGTGATCTTAGCCTATCTGACAGGTGTATAGTGGTATCTCAGAGTTGTCTTAATTTGCATTTCTCTGATCAATAGTGATTTGGAACACTCTTTCATATGAATGGAAATAGTTTCAATTTCATCATCTGAGAATTGTCTGTTCATATCCTTTGACCATTTATCAATTGGAGAATGGCTTGATTTCTTATAAATTAGAGTCAATTCTCTGTATATTTTCGAGATGAGGCCTTTATCAGAACCTTTAACTGTAAAAATGTTTTCCCAATTTGTTACTTCCCTTCTAATCTTGTTTGCATTAGTTTTGTTTGTACAAAAGCTTTTTAATTTGATGTAATCAAAATTTTCTATTTTATGATCAATAATGATCTCTAGTTCTCTTTTGGTCACAAATTCCTTCCTCCTCCACAAGTCTGAAAGGTAAACTATCCCATGTTCCTCTAATTTATTTATGATCTCGTTCTTTAATCCTAAATCATGGACCCATTTTGATCTTATCTTAGTATGTGGTGTTAAGTGTGGGTCCGTGCCTTGTTTCTGCCATACTAATTTCCAGTTTTCCCAGCAGTTTTTGTCAAATTATGAATTCTTATCCCAAAAGTTGGGATCTTTGGGTTTGTCAAACACTAGATTGCTATATTTATTCACTATCTTATCATGTGAACCTAACCTATTCCACTGATCAACTAGTCTTTTTTTTAGCCAATACCAAATGGTTTTGGTGACTGCTGCTTTATAATATAGTTTTAGATCAGGTACAACTAGGCCACCTTCATTTGATTTTTTTTCTCATTAATTCTCTTGAAATTCTCGACCCTTTGTTCTTCCATATGAATTTTGTTGTTATTTTTTCTAGGTCATTAAAATAGTTTCTTGGGAATCTGATTGGCATAGCACTAAGTAAATAGTTTAGTATAGGGAGTATTGTCATCTTGATTATATTCGCTCAGCCTATCCAAGAGCACTTAATATTTTTCCAATTATTTAAATCTTTATTTTTGTGGCAAGTATTTTGTATTTTTGCTCATATAATTCCTTTGGTAGATATATTCCCAAATATTTTATACTATCGACAGTTATTTTGGATGGAATTTCTCTTTGTATCTCTTGCTGTTGGATTGTGTTGGTAATGTATAAAAATGCTGAGGATTTATGTGGATTTATTTTATATCCTGCAACTTTGCTAAAGTTATGAATTATTTCTAATAGCTTTTTACCAGAATCTTTGGGGTTTTCTAAGTATACCATCATATGATCTGCAAAGAGTGATATTTGATTTCCTCATTACCTACTCTAATTCATTTAATCTCTTTCTTGGCTCTTATTGCCAAGGCTAGAGTTTCTAGTACTATATTGAATAGTAATGGTGATGGTGGGAAACTTTGTTTCACTCCTGATCTTACTGGGAAAGGTTCCAGTTTATCGCCATTACATATGATGTTTACTGACGGTTTTAAATATGCTCCTGATTATTTTAGGGAATATTCCATTTATTCCTATACTCTCAAGTGTTTTTAGTAGGAATGGATGTTGGATTTTATCAAATGCTTTTTCTGCATCTATTGAGATGATCATATGGTTTTTGTTAATTTGGTTATTGATATAGTCGATTATGCTAATAGTTTTCCTAATATTGAACCAGCCCTGTATTCCTGGTATAAATCCCACTTGGTCATAGTGTATTATCCTGGGGATGATTTTCTGAAGTCTTTTTGCTAATATTTTATTTAAGATTTTAGCATCAATATTAATTAGGGAGATTGGTCTATAATTTTCTTTCTCTGTTTTCAACCTACCTGGTTTAGGTATCAGTACCATGTCTGTGTCACAAAAAGAATTTGGTAGGACTCCTTCATTCCCTATTTTTTCAAATAGTTTATATAGCATTGGAGTAAATTGTTCTTTAAATGTTTGGTAGAATAGTTTCACTTTAAAAAGAGTCTTGTCTTTTTTTTGACTTTCAAGTTCCAAATTGCCTCTGGGAGCTACCTCTCACCCTCGAGTAAAATTGTGAAGGTCAGAAGCTCCCATGGTAACTGAAGTAAAAAAACTGGAACTATGCTCAAAAAGTAATCAAACTGTACATACCCTTTGACCCAGCAGTGTTGCTACTGGGTTTGTATCCCAAAGAGATCTTAAAGAAGGGAAAGGGACCTGTATGTGCAAGAATGTTTGTGGCAGCCCTCTTTGTGGTGGCCCATCAATTGGAGAATGGCTGAATAAATGATGGTATATGAATATTATGGAATATTATTGTTCTGTAAGAAATGACCAACAGGATGATTTCAGAAAGGCCTGGAGAGACTTACATGAACTGATACTGAGTGAAATGAGCAGGACCAGGAGATCATTGTATACCTCAACAACAATACTATATGATGACTAATTCTGATGGATGTGGCCATTTTCAACAATGAGATGAACCAAATCAGTTCCAATAGAGCAGTAATGAACTGAACCAGCTATACCGCAAAAGAACTCTAGGAGATGATTATGAACCACTACATAGAATTCCCAATCCCTCTAATTTTGTCTGCCTGCATTTTGGATTTCCTTCATAGGCTGATGATACACTATTTCAAAGTCTGATTCTTTTTGTACAGCAAAACAACTGTTTGGACATGTATACATATATTGTATTTAATTTATACTCTAACATATTTAACATGTATTGGTCAGCCTGCCATCTGGGAGGGGGGGAAGGAGGGGAAAAATTAGAACAAAAGGTTTGGCAATTGTCAATGTTGTAAAATTACCCATGCATATATTTGGTAAATAAAAATTATTAAAATTTAAAAAAAAAATTTTTTTAAAAAGAATTTCTTCTCACTTTGAAAAGGCCTTGCAAATGCCTCCCAGAAAACCCATCATTCCTCCCAATCCAGCATCCCAAGAGCTTAAATATAAACTCTTCTAATTTGGGGTTATTTTAAAGCATGTTTTCATTTGAAGAGAAAATTACAGAAGTCTCAAGATGCCTATCTCATTTTGGCAACTTAAAAAAAAAAAGATTAAGTTCACAGCTGTCCTTATTGTAGACATGAGGTCAAGAAAATAAGTCAAATAAAACACATAACTCAAACACCACCATGACATTACCTCTGAGAGTTCACATCTAGATATGTCAAGAATGTCATCTGCACCAGCTTCTTTTGCCTAAGGAAAAAATCACCACACAATTTTTCAATGTTAGCTCATTTCTGACATTCTAACCTTAGAAAACTTGGAAAACTGGTCACAGAATCATAGAATTTTAGATCTAGAAAAGACTTTAGAAATCATCGCCCTAATGTGAAGAAAGCAAAGCAAGAAAGGGAAGATGTCAGTTGTCCAGGATCATACAGTTAAATATACAAGCCATTATAACAAGATAACATTCAAAAAGTGATGAAAAAAAAACCCTTATGAATTACATATTATAAAGTGATAAGAAATCAGGAGTTATATATTATAAATATCATAATATAAAATTATTATTATATTGCAAAATATTATAAAAAATACTTGTGATAAAGTTGACCCTAGCTGAACATAATCTACCTTTGCATCTCTACTACTTCACATCATACATAGTGGAGTCATTGATTAAAATATGAAAGGGACCTCAGAAACCAACAGAGCCTAAAATCCACATTTTAACAAAAGACAAAAATTTAATTCAAATCAACAAATTCTGTCAAGTGTCCACGATGAGTAAAGTCAGGGATAGCTCACGTTTATATGGTATATTACAAACACTTTTCTCACAGTAAACCCTGTGTAGTAAATTTTGCAAGTATTTTTGTTCCCATTTTGTTCCTCCAGATGAGGAAATGGAGGATCTAGGATGTAAAACTGACTTGCCCAATCACACAGCTAGTGTGGGAGCCAGTGGGAGCCAGACCTCCCAACTCCCAATCTAGTACTTTTATAATTATATCAAGCTGCCTTCTTATATCATACCATGATATCTTATATCAGGGGGTGGTTGTGAGGAAAATGCTTTAGAAACTTTCCCTAGCTTCTCTTTCTCCTCTTCAGACACCCAGAACAAAATCAATCCATTCCCAAGGCCTTCAATTTTTTTATCTAATTCTCTCAATACCCTTTGAAAATATTAAGGCTCTAAAAGGGGCACTCGTTCCTTCTTATCCTATTAGAATTTTAGCATTTCATCATCACATAGCTCTTTCCCATTGCTCAAGTAAATTTAGTTTTCTAGATTCTATGGATTCAGGTATTGATAATTCAAAGTTTCTACTCAGAAACAAGTACAGCCAGGAAAACATTGTCCGCAGTAACATCAGGATTGTATGATGATCAACTATGACAGACTTGGTTCTTAGCAATTCAGTGATCCAAGGCAATCCCAATAAACTTTGGATAGAAAATGCCATCCACATTCAAAAAAAGAACTATGGAGATTGAATGTAAATCAACATATGCTATGTTCACAATTTTTTCCTTTTTCTTTTACTTTTTTTTCTTTCATGGTTTTTCCCTTGATTCATGATTCAACATAATTCATAAGCAAATATGTTTTTAAAAATGAATCTACGGGGCAGCTAGGTGGCGCAGTGGATAGAGCACCAGCCCTGAAGTCAGGAGAGTTCAAATGTGGCCTCAGACACTTAACACTTCCTAGCGTGTGTGATCCTGGGCAAGTCACTTAACTCCAATTGTCTCAGCAAAAAAAAAAGAATGTACATATATAACAACATTATGATATTTTTATATGTAACTGGGGAAAATATTTTTTTTTTAAAAAGCTTCTACTCAGCTCTAGTCTTTTCATCAAAAAGTCTTCCACCCCATTAAAAGTCCAATTTTTCTCTAGGATTGTACAGGGTTTCCCCAAGTGATATCATTTCCTTTTGGAATAGTGCTTTGAGTGGAAATGACCAGAACTATAGTTCTTTAGTATTTTTAACTGCTTCTTTCAGGATGTTTGTACTATTTTTTTTGGAGGGGGGGAACATTGGAAGCTCTGAATTTTGGCTATAACATTACTGGGATTTTTTCTGTTCCCTTTCAGGAAGTCTAACAGATCTTTTTAAAAAAAAAATCCTGATTTTCAGGGATTCCAATGATTTCTAAGCCAATTATTTCCTCAAAAAGCTTTCATTTTTGAAAGTTGTTTTCAATATAAGTAATCTTACATTGTCTTCTATTTTTTCTAATTTTCTGCTGTCTCATAGAATCACTGATTTGTATTTGGTCTGCTTTGTATTTGGGACCTACTTCTCTCACCAATGGACTTTTGCTAAAGTCCATTTCTAAAGGTAAGATTTGCTCTTCTAACCTCCTTTTCTTTCCAATTATTTCCTCAAAAAGCTTTCATTTTTCCCCCCCTGAGGCTGGGGTTAAGTGACTTGCCCAGGGTCACACAGCTAGGAATTGCTAAGTGTCTGAGACCACATTTGAACTTGGGCCCTCCTGACCAAGGGCTGGTGCTCTATCCACTGCGCCCCCTAGCTGCCCCACTTCTATTTCATTTTGAAAATTCTTGCTTCATTTCTTCTAGGTGTTCATGCAGTCCTTTTGGAAACTGCTTTTTCCTTTGAGTCTCTGCTTGCAGTTGTTATGGATTTGCAATAATTTTAGTTACTTTCTTTGATTTATTCATCTCCCCAGCTCTAGCTGTTGAACTTAGTGTGCCAGGGTCAAGTTCCATTCCCTGGAGCACTTGTGGGTGGGGTGACCAATCCTGCTTGGTTTTGCTTGGATTCCCTAAGTTCTTGCATTAACCTGTACTCCTTCTGGGATTTAATCTACCTGTCTCTTTATGGTTTAGAGCCCTGAGCATTTAAAGTTCTTGCTCTGGAACCTCAGGATCAGAGCGTTAGGAACCTCATCTGCCACGGGCCTGTGATGGCCTGCTCTGACAAGCATGGCACCACATCAGTTGATACCATATTGGTCACCAGGGATTTTATGATCCCCACACTGAATCTTTCTGACCAATCTGGACCTTTATCAGGGGAATCAACTGCTCTTGCTGAATCCAAATACAGCCCATTGAAGTTTATAGGTATCCCACGTCTGGGTCACACTGGTGGTCGCAGTGCTCATTTTGTTAAAGGGGCTCCCTTTCCCAAAGCCTATAACTTCCCAAAGTTTCTGACGTTTTCTATAGTTCCAGAATGGAACAATTCTTCATCATCATATGGTCTAGTACAAATTTCAGTGTAGGTAAGTGGGAATGAGTTAAGCTATCTTAGGACAGAAGGCCCCATTTCATTTTAAAATAACTCAAATTACACAAAAGATTTTCTTTACATCAAGGTGAAATCTATTTTTCTGCAATTTCTACCCACACACAATTCCTAGTTCTGTCTTTCTGGAGTCATGTTAAATAAATCTAATCCTACTTTCATGTATCAAAGATTTCAAGCCAAAAGAGTTCTTAAAGATCATTTTTTCTAATCTCTTTGGAAGACCTGAGAGGTTAAAAAACTTGCCAAGCAAGGGTTTGATACAGGATCACAACTTAGTTCTTAGACTCTAATTTAATTATGTTTTTCACTTAGCCATATAACAGTCCTTTAAATAAACAGCCATCACACATCCCCCACCCCAACATGACTGCTTTCTACACTGATGCACATGTGGCGTACTTTGCAGATCTCTCACTACCCTCAGGACATAGTCAAAGCTTATCAACGTTCTTTCTAAATTAGATGCCTAGAACTGGACTCAATAACCAGTAGTGCGTTCCGTGGAACAATCACCTTCCTCATTCTGCACACTGTACTTCTAACTAGTGAGGGAGAGAACACACTTTCACACAGTATCTCCTCTGCGCCAGGCGCTGTGCAGAAATCTCCCATTTTGGAACTGCCTCTCCCGGTTTTATGAGGTGAGCACCATTATTATCCTCATTTTATGGTTGACAAAAGGAGGCAAAGAGAGGTTAAATTATTTGTTTAGGGTCAAACTAGCCAGTAAGTGTCTGAGGACAAATTTGAATTCTGGTCTTTCTAACGCCAAACCCAATTCTCCATCTACTGTGCTATCACTAATGCAGGGTTACAGCCACTTCCTTTTTTCTTTCAGGCTAAGCCGAGCAACTGTAATCCCTATTTCACCTACTTGAGACCGCTAACCCACCCTTCAAAGGAAGCATGACCACTTCTTTCTCTCTGGTCAGTCTCTCTAACTCTCTGCAAATGCCAGTCATGGCAAGGAGTAATAGATTTAAGCTCGAACAACAGAAAACGATGAGAGAATTCACACTCACCAGACACATCTGGTACTCGAAGCGTTTCCGAGCTTCCTCATTGGGTTTCCTTTTTCGGAAGAAGAGAGGCATTCTTCTCTTTGCACCAGAAGTAATCACTGGGTCTCTGAAATGATTAGAGGAATCAGTGACACAGAAGAAGCCATTTAGCCATTTCCGGCTCCTGGGAGCCATTCATTTATACCCGTTGTTTCATGGGATAGAACTGCCAAACAATAACTTCAAGGCTCCTGAAACACCACAGCAGGAGAAGATCCCCTTTTTTGTAGGCAGGCCAAGCATTCCACATTAGTCGTTCGGTTAGAAAATGATTCTAAAATCAAATGAACGGAATTTATTTAGTAATTACTATGTATGTGGCCTCTCAAGCTCATGTGCAAAGGGTTCACTGTCCTTTGCCGACGGCCAGTGGGATGCCTTTTACACAGCGTTCTCTGTGACAGTGACCAACACTAGAAAGGGCAAGAAACGTGACCAGACTGGCTGGCCAGGGTAGTTAATTATTAACCCCCCAAAAATAACTCGGGCAGACTTTTGTTCCGATTGTGAGGACTGTCAATAGGGGACCATCTTCACTGCAAAGATGGACCATTGAAGTTGGAGCTATGACAATGATGGGCTGGGCTAAACAGCTGCTCTGCGTGAAGTTCCCTGTGCCCCAGAGATGAAGAGCAGCCGCCCAAGCCCTCTAACAGACTGAATTAGATGATCTCGCGAGGTCCCTTTCGGCTCTGATGTTCATGTGTGATCTCTTAGCAAAGTGATGCCATCCGCCTCCTCCAACTAATTTTACAGATGGGGAAACTGAGGCAAGCAGGACTAAGCGACACAGAAGGACACACTGGCTGGCAGGAGGCTGACGCGGGCCTTCCTGATTCCAGACCAGCTCTATCCACTGCACTAAAATGTAGCCAGTCCCCCCCCCCCCCCCATCCGTGCCCGGACGGACTGAAAGCTCTGCTCTTAGGCACGGTTTAAACCTCCACCCCGCCACATTTCATCAGTCACCCCAGGTTCGTTAACACCTCCTGTGGGCCAGCCCCTGTCCTAAGCACCGGGGGACACAGGAGGGCAGGCAGTGGGCCGCGGGGCTCAGAACGGAGCGGGGAGACAGCAGCGCTGCGCAGGAACACCAGCCCCGCAGAGAGGGCAGGCGCCAGAGCTGGGCTGGAAAAGGCCTCCTGCGGAGGGGGCTGCCTCTGCATGAGCCCCCTGGAGCAGGGAGCGCGCTGCAGGCATGGGGACAGCCGGCGCCGCTGGCAGGGAGAGTGTCCGAGGAGGGACGTGGAAGATGGGGTTCGCTCTCAGCAGCGGGCCGGCCAGGATGCGGCTTCCTTGAGACGCTATGTCACAATGATGGATCCAGAATGTAGGCCCTCAGAGGAGGAACGGGCCGGGCCGTCTTACTATTCCCGGGGACTGGGGGGTGGGGGTGTAAGGGGGGGAGGGGACCTTGAGCCCACGTCTGTTAACCAGGTCAGGGAATAAAGAGAAACACTTCAGAACACCCCTCAGCGGGCTCGCAGCAGGTGGCAGCCGCGCCTAGGAACGGAGAGGGCACCGCTTGGGGAAGGAGGGGAAGGTCCGCCTTCCCGGACAGACACAGCCCCGCCAGGCCGGCCCACGAGAGCACTCTCGCGGGAGAGCCAGACTGACAGGCTGGCCGCGGGAGTAGGGAGGACCCCAGACGGGGAGGGGGAGAAACATTCCCTTAGCACAGGAAGTCGGTGCGGAACCCATTGTGGAGGGACTGGGGGTCCACGGTGGCAGAAGCGGAAGGCACCCGGGCTCGGAAGTGGGCAAGGACCGCCCCGCTAAAGCCCCCCGCCCAGCCAACCAAAAAGGAGGGAGGGGTGTAGCCGGAACCCCAGTCTTAGAATCTCGGGCATACAAGACAACAAGACTCCCAGATCGGAACAGGGACAAGATCTTGGGGAGCTGTGACTCCGGGGAATGGGGGGAAAGATCGGTCCCCGCATCCCCCCAACCCCGCGAGATGCAGCAACTACAGCTCACCGCGATCGCCGGCTTCCCAGCCACCAGCTCCCGCCCACAAGCAACATGGCCGCTGAAGCGTCGGTGGTAAAACTACAGAAGTTCTCGCGAGATTTAGATCTTGCTATATCCGGCGCTCCTCGGCACGCTTCCGGTCTCTTGGCTCCCAGCTCGTGGTGGTGAAGGTGCAACTTCTTTCGGTCGTCCCGAATCCGGGTTCATCCGACACCGGCAGCCACCCCGTAGCGTCCACGCCGAGCCTCCACCTTCGTCGCCGCCATGCCGCCCAAGTTTGATCCTAATGAAATTAAAGTCGGTGCGTCTCTGGGCCCGGGAGGGAAAGGGAGAAACGGGGCCTACTTCTCTCGCCAGGTCTGCCCCAGCCTCCCGCCGCGCGCGCGCCCGGCTCTCCTTGGCTTCCGGTCAGTTTCTACCCTTGAGCCCAGCGGGTTCCAAGCCCCTCAGCCTTCCCCATGTGGTGCTCCAAGTCCGTGGGACCCCTTCCTTCTTCCCCTCCCCCCGACCTGAGCTTCCCCTTGCTTGAGTAGCCAGCGCCAGGTCCGGGCCCCCTTCTATAGCCGCCTGTTGCCTTTTTAAAAATGGGGGTGGAGGAGAATGCTGGGGCGGGGCTCCCTCAAATGTTTGGGATGCTGGCCGACCCTTTTAACGGAAGGGCGTTCGAGTCCCGGCTTGTACGCTGGACTTCTGGCTGAGAGAAAATCCAGCTTAGGATATAAAACGCGGCGCCCGATGGAGCACTCCTTGGCTTTAAAGAGGGTGCTGTCTTAGCAGTCCGTGAGCTCTGTCACGGTTAGCATCCAACTTTAGTTACCCGAACTTTCTAAAGTCCAGACCGTCGGTAAGTAATAGAACTTGTTTGCTCATGGTAACCACAGCTAGTGCCAGACGCGAAGCCGATCGGGTCCTGTGGTCAACACGCTTTTTTACATCTTAATGCTTGTATTTGCCCTGCTAAGGGGCAGATGATAAGAGAGGAATCAGGTATATCATGCGCTTTCACCAGTTGGAAAATGGCTTAAATTTTTCTTTTTTCCCCTAGTATTTTTAAGATGCACTGGTGGTGAAGTTGGTGCCACATCAGCTCTGGCCCCCAAAATTGGTCCCTTGGGTTTGGTAAGTCGCCATAAGGATATTTTATATTATGTTGAGTACAAAAGTTTTTTATTAGCTTGATAGCAGATCACAGACTGCACCAAATTTTAGTGTAAGAATGATGGGGAATCTTTCTTGTTGGAAAATAACTTGAACCCAATAATCATAGAAAAGATAGACATGTTGGTTTCTCATATTAATGATTTTGTGATTTGTGGGATTAAAATTTAGAGGATTTTTTAGAAGTTATTAGGAAAATTTATAACAGCAAATTATTTGGCTTTTAAAGTCTTCAGTGATTGCTTGTGTCTGTTAATAGCTAACTTTACATAGAAAATTAGGGAAGCATTGCACAACCTGAAAAAAAATTTTATCTTAAACCCTGTCTAATAAAATACTATGTAGTTGGTTGTGGTTATAAGGCAGAATGGGTCTTCTCAATCTTCTCCATCCCAACCACCTCCGGAATAATTTATATTTCATAGAGAGAAAGAACCTGAGTGCTGGGACAATCTAATTTTTTCTTTTTTACTTTAGTCTCCCAAAAAGGTTGGTGATGACATTGCCAAGGCAACTGGTGACTGGAAAGGGCTGAGAATCACAGTGAAACTTACCATTCAGAACAGACAGGCCCAGGTAATTATTTTACTAGTAAAAACTTTAATGTATAGCAGGAAAAAGTTAATAAAGCACTTGGTTGTTTACCTCATATATTGGAGGGGCTTCTTCAGGTGAGTTACCAATTTTGGTAACTGAATGAGATGGGACAGTAACATATTGAAAAGAATCTGGGTTTAAGTACATCTAAGGCAAGTTGTTTAACCTCTATTTAATAGACTCCTCATAACCTTAAACCTGATGTTTAAGAGAGGTGTGGATTATAATTCCTTGATAGCAGTTTGATTATACAGGAAGCACTTGGTCTATCCACATTTGTCACACACTAAATTTATCCACACTAAATTCAGGCTTGCACAGAAGTGCTGTAGAGATTAATGACAGAGGGGGGCAGCTAGGTGGCACAGTGGATAGAGTACCAGCCCTGAATTCAGGAGTTCAAATTTGGTCTCTTAACACTTCCTAGCTGGGTGACCCTGGGCAAGTCACTTAATCCCAAGGGGGGGGGAGTCCTGAGATTAATGACAGACTAGTGACTAATGCTGAGAGGCAAAATGGGGGAAAATTGAATTTGTTTGTTTTTAGATTGAGGTTGTGCCTTCTGCCTCAGCCTTGATCATCAAAGCCTTGAAGGAACCTCCTCGAGACAGAAAGAAGCAGAAAAATAGTAAGTTCATTGTTATTGATGTTTCCAGAGTGTGGGATTTGGTTTTGCCTTCAGCCACCCGCCACTGCACCTGATTCCATTTTATGTTGGCTGGTGCAATCCAGTGGTGAGCTGAGAGAAAAACCCAGCTTAGGAAACAGGGTTATTCTATTTGTGGGTCACTCTGTGCCGAAAGCTTGGGAACAGTTGGTTAGTCCAAGGATTTGTGTACCTTTGCCAGGTATGAAGGCAGAATTAACTGACCTTTGTGTTTTGTGTAGTTAAACACAGTGGAAACATCAGTCTTGATGAGATCATCAACATTGCTCGACAGATGAGGCACCGATCCTTGGCAAGAGACCTTTCAGGTAAGAACCATGCAATTATTTGGGGAGGGGGCACTGTTGTATGCAAAGCATCATGGTAGGTAAAGTCCTGCTTTCAATTTCTGAGTAGGTATATGGCTGAGGGAAAAGCTCATGAGTATAGAGAGTCTTGCAGGGGAAGTGCTTGTGACTATTTGCCTTCAGCCACCCGCCACTGCACCTGATTCCATTTTATGTTGGCTGGTGCAATCCAGTGGTGAGCTGAGAGAAAAACCCAGCTTAGGAAACAGGGTTATTCTGCTTTGTGGGTCACTCTGTGCCGAAAGCTTGGGAACATGGAGCAACAAAGGAAACTCTGGGCTTCAGGCCACAGGTCAACTAGGTCAAGTATTGGGTATGCACTTACTGGAGTACATGGTCCAGTGTGGTTTATAAATGTCTAGAAACAAGCAATGATCTCAGTGTGTTTAGGGAGGAGGGTCTTTATTCAAAGTAGATTTGAAAACTAACAGGAATAGAGAAGCCGTTTTTAATTTTTTGTAATACATGATATATTATTGGCAGTTAATATTTTAAAGCAAAATGTGAGTTCAAACCTGTTTTCCATTTTTGTTCTAGGAACCATTAAAGAGATACTTGGAACTGCCCAGTCAGTGGGCTGCAACATTGATGGCAGGCATCCTCATGATGTCATTGATGACATCAATAGTGGTGCTGTAGAATGTCCAGCAGTAAGTATTAATTTAGCTTCTTAAAGATAGTTTAACGTTGCTGGGGAAGATTTTAAATTAAAACATGTTATTTCTCTTTCCACAGAGTTAAAAACTACAGTGGAGACTATTGAAATAAATTAACATTTGACAACAGACAGGCTCTTCGTTTTTTGGTCCAGAAAATTTTTGTGTCAGAAGCTATCACACATTCTTGGACATAACCGTTAATTTCTTTAATCTCTTGCTTTTCCATAACATTCAGCTACTTTGCAATTCATTTAGAGGAGGGAGGGTGCCTTAAGAGCAGATATGTGTGGGGTGTTTTAGGGGTGGGGATCTCCTCAATTTAACTTGGGAGGGGCAGGAGGACCCTTCAATTATTAGTGGTAGTAGCTTGGACTCAAGAATCAAAAAGTTGAAAAGATTCTAAAGGAAACAACCTTTGGTCTGAAATTTTTGCACAAATAGTATGGGTTTACACTAGTATATAACTACACATCAACAGTGCATAAAAGTTTGGTTTTCTGTTCCTTTGTGTTGAGTGAATATTGTTGCATACTGTTTTCGTAAGTGGGACAGCAGGGTATTCTGACTTAAAGCATAAAATTGCTTCCCATTATTTATCTTTTTAGAAAGGCATTTCTGAAGAAAATAGTGGATTTTGCTCTATCACTGTTACTTATATTGTAATATAGGGATTAGTAGTGGAACTTAGCTAATATTGCCATTTCAAAAGTGGCCACAAGGTGGTAGCATTTGTTCATAGATGCCCTTTGACTTTGCCAGGTGTGAAGGTTCCTAGTGTTTGCTGGAGAATTAAATACTCCAGTGGGGGGAGGCACTAATTCAGGATTATTCCATATACCTGACCCATGAAAAACAACATGAATTAGTACAGAAATGGTTGGGAAGTTAGAAACCAGTAGTGGGTTCTCATGTCTTGGGCTATCAAAGGGGGAGAGCTGGCTGATTTGTAATAACAGCAACTGAGTTTCCTATCACTAAAATATCAAGAGGGTGGGAAGCACTAAGGTCTTTTTATCAGGTCATGTGGGACTGCATGAGAAGCCTGAAGTTAGGCTAATAAGATTTGAATTTGATGCATGAACCTTAAGTCATTCAACTGTCATAAAATTGCCTCTAAAAGTTGATCTTGTTATTCTGCAGTATGGGACTAAAAAGGCCATATTGTCCATCCCTTCCTATAACTGAAAACTTAAGTAGATACCCCTTCCCTTGCCATTTTAACTGATGTTCAAACTTTGGGTCCCACTAGACAGGTTAGCTTTTTAAGTTCAAGGTGACAGTTGCAAGAGATAGAAGTATGGAGAAAATATTCTGAAATGACCATTGCAAAAAGCACTGAGGAAATGTACCGCCAAGTGTCAAAGGAAAATAACAGTACAGTTTAGGGCAGAGGGGAGTGGTTGTCTGAAAAACTTGAAGTGTTGAAGGCAGATGGTCAGTAAACTTTTAAGGGGTCTATTGTGTGCCAGGCACAACTAAATATATAAAAAGACCTAGCTTTCCAGAAGCTTACAACCTAAGGAGAGGGGGGTTCATCAAAATTAGATATATACATATCCTTACAAACAAATTATATATTGGAAATAATGGGGAGGCTCTAGAATTTAGGGGTTTGAGAGGGACTAAATGGTGTAGAACTTTAAAAGGTATTTGTATTAAAGCAGGAAAGCCAATTAGAAGGCTCTTACCTAAGATTATATTTAGAGCAGTTGTAATGGGCGGGGAAATAAGAGCCAAGAGTTGTGGGGAAGTCAGCCAATTGTCCATTTTTAACAGCAATAGGAAGGTGAGAAGGAAAAAGAAATGAATTGTGTACATGACAGTGTGGAATTGGAGATTTGACAGAATTGTTGGCAATAAGGATAGCAGTGGATACAGCACTGGCCCTGGGAATCAGAAGGATCTCAGTTACTGTGCCACCCTGGACCAAAAGAGAAGTACAGAAAATGGGGACATGGAAATGCAACGATAAGTAGAGCAGTCCTATAAACATAGTGTTTATTGAAAGTGCAGATGAAACTGTGAGTGGAGAAATGAATAAGAGCCACTAAGTTATATAGGAGAAAAATGGAGGAGTGTTAAACTATCCCAAACTAATGATTTTATCTGGCCTCCTAAATTAGAAATTCTTTTAAGAGGAAAAGATTATTCTAAGCTACATATTCAGAGGGCTAACCCTCCCCAAATGCCAGTTCTATAAACAGCAAATAAATCCATTTGTCCAGGCCCATAATAAATATTGGAGAACTTGTGCAGATTGATTGCTGCAACCACTGTAGCAAAAGATAATCGTCAATGTACCTTTTCGCTGGTGGTCTCTTTACCACCTGGAATGTTCTTCCTCATTTCCTTTCTTGGAATCCCTGGTGTCTTTCAAAATAGCTGAAGCACCACTGTCTACATAATCCTCACCCCCATAACTACCTTATACTTTTGTAAATGTTCTTTAGATCTATGTGTATAGATTATATAAATACCTATTGCTCTATTGTTTCCCCCATTAAAATGTAAGTCCCTTGAAGACTGGGGCTGTTTCACTTTTTATCTTCCTATCTCCTATAATAGATACAATGCCCAATGTTATTTGTTCATTTTCAATCATCTGAGTCTTCATGACCCATTTGAGGTTTTCTTGACAGACCATACTGAAGTGACTTACCATTTCGTTCTCCAGCTGATTGGGCTAAGTGACTTGCCTAGGTTGCACAGCTAGTGTCTGAGACTACATTTGTACCAAGGAAGATGGGTTGATGACTTCCAATAGGAAAATTCAACAATAAAGTGTAAAAGATTTAGCAGGAAAATTATCTATAGGAAAGCAGTGATCCTGACAAATTAGAAGGAATAACTATCAGATTATTTCTTTTGACAGGAGTTATTAAACTGGTTACTGGGGGAATGCTGCAGATATGGTTTGCCAAGATCTGAGCAAATCTTTTGATAATCTCATAATAGAAAAGCTGAGATGTGTGCTAGATGATAATACAATTATATAAGCTTGCAACATAGCATTTTCACTTTTGTTATTGTTTGCATTTTTTTTCTTTTTCATTTGATTTTTCTTCTGCAATATGATTCATGTGGGAATATGTATAGAAGAATTGCACATGTTTAATATTGGATTATTTGCCATCTAGGGGAGTGAGTGGGAGGAAGAAAGGGAGAAAAATTCGGAACACAAGGTTTTGCAAGGGTGAATGCCGAAAATTATCTATGCATATGTTTTGAAAATAAATTTAAATGAGATGATTCAAACCAGATCCAATTGTTCACTGATGAAGAGAGCCATCTACACCCAGAAAGAGGAGTGTGGGAACTGAATGTGGTTCACAATATAGTATTTTCACTCTTTTTGTCGTTTACTTGCATTTTATTTTGCTTCTCTTTTTTTTTACTGGTTTGATTTTATTTTTCTTATGTGGCACAATAATTGTATAAATATGTGTGTGTATATTGGATTTAACATTTCTACTATGTTTAACATATGTTGGACTATTTGCCATCTAGCTGAGGGTGTGGGGGAAAGGGAAAAATCAGGACACAAGCTTTTGCAAGGGCGAATGTTGAATTGTCCATGCATATGTTTTGAAAAATAAAAAGCTTTAATTTAAAAAAAAAAAAAAAAAAGAGGATACAAGAGTTTAAAAAAACAAACAAAACTGACACTGGATTCCAGACAACCCGAGTTCAAATCCAACTTCAGATAATTACTAGACATGGGGCCCTGGGATTGTCTCACCCCAAAATCCAGCTAATGTGATTTGGGGCTACATTAGGAAAGACATCATTTCTAGGAATAAGGAAGTGATAGTCTCACCAAACTGCCCTGGTCAGAAGACTTCCTTTGGTTATTGTACTTTGGTGTCTTTCCCCAAGTTTAGGAAAGCATCCAGGGCAGGGCAACCAGGATGACCTCATATGAGGGTCAGTTGAAGAAATTGGGAATAGTTAACCTGGAAAAGAGAATGGCTTAAGGGATATAATAACTGCATTTTTGACAACTTGATGTATGGAAACATTCCTATAGAAGACAACAAGGAGCAGAGGGCAGAAGCTGCAAAGAGCCAAAAACAGCATCTGCTTCCTTGGGAAGTGTGAGTTTTTAACTCATTTGTGATCTTCTACCAGAGATTAGATTACCAGAGAATACTTTTGTATTCCTTTGGGGGAAAACTGCTGAGATTCCTTCCAATTATATGAAAAATATGATCAAGTAGAAATGTGGGCAAGGAAATGCCAGTACAGAGATAAGGTGACATCCTGGATGACAAAGAATCTCTGAGCTACTGAAGAATGTCATACAAATAGAGATGTAATTGGCACGAATGTTGCTACCTCTGAATTCTTCCAACGTGAGAAATGACGATTTGGACTTCAAGTTTCTTGATGCCCCTAAGATATACATCACCTTGATGACCTTGGGCACCTCGGTAGGACCTTTCTCAAAGATGACCCAATGATGGGTATTGAGATTCCTTTAACCAGTATGGGAGAACTTGGAAAACTTTCATTGCTTCCATAGATAGCCAAGTAGTAGAGGATGTTCTTAAAGTCGTGAATAAAAAATTCTGCCATTGCTGTCCAGAATGAATAAGATTAGCTCTATGGCACTAAGTCTCTGTAGGCATGCAAGCTGGCCTACTCTAATGTATGGGATATAATGGTTTCCCTCATTCTGGGGAAACCAAAGACACTTTCATTGAAGACCTAGTGGCGAAACTTTTCATTGAACAGATCAAGATTGGCACCTCCTGCTTATGTGAATGCCTGGCCACATAGATTCTCAGAAAATGAGTCTTCAAGTTAAATTTACTGGAAGTATCCCAACTATGTGTCTATATGCTAAATCCTTCATGATTTTTACATGCAAAAAAAAAATAAGTATTCAATAATCAACTCAGTGGGGAAAGGAAGAAGGAAAATTAGGGAGAGCTTTTTTGAGCCTTTCCCTTTGAAAAAAAAGTTGTTTTTTTTTTTTAAATTTTCAAAACATGCATGAATAATTTTCAACATTCACCTTTGCAAAAACTTCTAACACAAGTGGAATTGTGTTCCAAATTTTTTTCCTCCCTTTCCCCCTCCCCTAGTAATCCAATATATCTTAAACATATGAAATTCTTTTATACATATTTCCACAATTATCAGGAACCTTACTCTTGATTCAAGTTTTCTCTCTTAGACCCAATGAGAGACAGTGGAGGGATTTCTCTCCACCCCTTTTCCAAGAGCATTGGTAACAAAAAATGCATATAGTAGTGAAAGACATATACTTACACAAATGAGATTAAAAATGTAATCTCTGTATCACCCTTTTCTGAGCTCCTCCTTCCACTTTTCTCTTTTTTGTTCCTGAGCAGAGGCTAACAATTCTGGTTTGTTTCTAAGACTAGTTTAACTTTGAGTTCAAGAGTGTCAATAGCCCAAAGGAAGTAGTCCTTTTAACAGTGTGCTTTCCCCCCCCCCCCTCCCCAGAGAAAAGGAGGATTATCTGTAGGAAAACAAAGCTTCCTATAACTCATAGACAAAGCCTATTTGCTAAATCCAATGACCTCAGCATCCTTCTCCTGATCACTTTTAAAGTTCTGCCCTAGGCCACAGGCTATTTTGGTCACATCAGCTTCCCAACAGTTTTAACCCCTTCTCTGAGCTGATCCAGAAGATCCCCTGAATCTTTGACCTAAGGTTTCTTTTTTACCACATTACAGATCTCAGTCACCATCAATTCCTGGCTCAAAATAGTGAATTCCTGACCCCTCTTGGCTTCCCTATGCCTGGTGATCCACTGTACCCAATCCTAATTACCTTTCTCTGCCATTTCTACCATCAATGGATCTTTTACCTCACACAACTCCAGATGATAGCCTGTATTGTAGAGACCTTATTTCAGTTTTTTGATAAATTTAATGGATTTGTGATCTCATCAGTGGGATCCAATAATAGACTGCAATCCCATCATGTTTTCTCATCCTGTGCAATTCTTGTATCCAGTCCCATAAAACCTCTATAAGATATCAACTCAATGTACTTGGTAGACTTTCCTTTAGATCTGCCATTAAATGGGTCACTATACATTGATTATCCTTCACTCTCAATAGGTGACTAATACAACTCCTCTGTTCAAACATCTCTGATATCTTGTACATCACTTTCTGTATATAAATTATTGTGGGTAGTTTGCTGCAGACAATATACAACTACACCATCTTTCTGTCACTTTTCAGGTCACACTTAGAGATTTGTCATGTTCCATAATTCATAGTCACATGGTATTCGTGAAAAAATTTAAATGTAAAAATATTGAATTTTTGGACAAAAAATGGAAACAACCAGAGAGTTTTAAAATAGGTGAATGGTTAAATATTAATGTAATGTAATAGAATACTAGAGTAAAACTAAGACTAATAAGTATGAGGATTATAGAGAAGTCTAGAAAGACTTTTGCAATATTTTAAAGCAAAGGGGAAAAAACCAGAAGCAGGACAAAAGATTCCACATTAATTATTAGAAGAAAAGTAAGTAAGAATGAATGAACAAATATAGGAACTTAATAGGAATGAGTGAAAAATTATGATGACGTGGGTTGTGCTCTCTTTAAGAAACTAATCCTTTCAGATTGATTTATTCCTTTCTGATTCCCAACCTCTCCTAGCTGATCAATTCAAGAAGCTAAGATCTTTGATTCACAAATCAAAAACACCCTTTTGAATTCCAATAGGAGAACCCCCACCGGATCTGAGCCAACTTGGGACACCACCCACAGGCCCCTTTAGCTAAATCTCTCATTATAAAAGAGCCAAACTGTAGCTCTCTTTGCAGAAGTTCCAAACATGGTGGCCTTATGTCTGGTATGCCAAGGATCTCTGTCCACTGGAACTCTATTTCCAGTGCCCCTTTATCTCTACCTTCACCTTTTACTAATTAGACTTTTTTTTTTTAATTTCCTTGAGGCTGGGGTTAAGTGGCTTGCCCAGGGTCACACAGCTAGGAAGTGTTAAATGTCTGAGACCAGATTTGAACTCAAGTCCTCCTGAATTCAAGGCTGGTGCTCTATCCACTGCGCCACCTAGCTGCCCCTTACTAATTAGACTTTAACTTTACTTCCAAATCCCAAAATAAACCTCCTTTATCAATCTAGGTTTTCAGGTCTGTAAATTTCTTTACAGGGGACTCTGTGCTGCCACTAGACCTCATTTAACTCTGTATCCTTGCGCCGAATCCAAAGGAGTTGTAGGGGAGCTCTGTTTGACTCCCTGTACCCCAAACCTGCCACTAGACCTCAATTAGAACTAATTTCATCTTAGACCTCATCATAGAGACTGAATATGGATTGAAACGGTATTTTTCTTTTCTGTTGTTCTTGATGTTTACTTACTTTTTGTTTTCTTGCTCATTTTTTTCCCTTTTTGATCTGATTTTTCTTATGCAGCATAATTGTGGAGATATGTATAGAAGAATTGCACATGTTTAACATACTGGATTACTTGTCTATGAGAGGGGGTGGGAGGAAGAAAGGGAGAAAAATTTGGAACACAAGGTTTTGCAAGGGTGAATGCTGAAAATTATCTATGCATATGTTTAAAAAATAAATGTAATTAAAAAAAAAAAAAAAGAAAGAAACCCTTTCCAATACTTCTTAATTCTAGCACCTTCTCTCTATTGATTATTTCCAATTCAACCTGTAAATATCTTGTTTTTACATAATTGTTTTCATGCTGTCTCCCTTTTTAGACTGTGAGCTTTAGAGAGATGTCCAGAGAGCAGAGGGAATGTCTTTTGACTTCTTTTGTATTCCCAGTATTTAGCACTGTAACTGGCACATAGGAGACAATTTAAAAATGTTTAGATATCTGAGAGATATCTGAAACATCATTATTTATTAAGTAATTTTTTCTTTTAGTTTCCATGGCAATGCCTACATCTTTTATTTATTGTCTTTATTATTTAGTACTTGTTTTAATGAGTTATGATCCATAAGTGTAGCTAATAGAATATCTGGCTTTTCATAGTTAGCTTTGTCTCTATCATGGCCCAGCAGGTAAACAATTTTTTTTTTCTTTTTCTTTTTTTTTTAATTTTTTTATTAAAGCTTTTTATTTACAAAACATGCATGGGTCATTTTTTAACACTGATCCTTGCAAAACTTTCTGTTTCAAATTTTCCCCTCCCCTAGATGGCAGGTAGTCTAATATCTGTTAAATATGTTAAGATACATGTTAAAAACAATATATAAATATATATTTATATAGTTATCTTTCTTCATAAGAAAAATTGGATCTAGAAAAACCCAGCAGGGAAACAGTTTTCACATAAATTCTATAAATACCAGAATTAAAATATAACAGGTAATAACTCCCCTCCCCCATTTTATTCTTTTGATAAGATAAATTCCTGAAGGGAAAAAAAGGTTTGGTTGATCATGGGCACAGTCGAAAATCTTATGTATTGTAGGTTTTTGTCAAGTTGAATAAAGCCTCTCTTCCATAGTCTGTCAGTTTATTTGCATGGGAACTCAGACCACTTTTCCATTTTATAGAGAACTTCTATTGATCCCTACAGAAACCATAGGGTGAGCATAAAACAAAGAAATATTTGTGTAAGAGGTACCCATGAATAAAATCAGTCTATGTATAAGTCAAAAGATTGGCTCTGAGCGAATATAAAAGTTATACTTTGGGTTTGTTTATTGAGACCACGTCTTATATTATTAGGTCTAGTTTTAGTAGTACTATTTAGCTTTGCAGTTCTTATCCACATGGTCAGACTTGTGCTTTGGGAAGATCCCTGTGACAGCTGAGGGGAGGAGGAACACATAAACACAATATTTCCAAGGACTTCCTCAAACCGGATTTGAATGTACGTTGTAAGTGGGAAATTTATTTAATAAAATAAATGAAGCTACAATAAAACATAGATGAGGTTACTATGATTTTCTAAGCCAATATTCTGCCCATAGGGATCCTCATGTAGTTTAGTGATTTCTATTTCTATCTGAGATTGATGCCAAGGACAAGAGTAAGGAGAGGTTTGTGGCAGGGAGACCAAGCAAGAGGCTATTGCAGTAGTGTGAGATGATAAAGCCTGCACTAGGGTGGTGGAAGCGTCAGAGGAGAAAAGGGGATTGAGAGAAATAATTCATTTTGGAGCCCCTACTCTATTCCAACCAGTATTTATCAATTTGATAGGACCATGTCAAAGTTCTGTATAAAAGGCCCCCAGAGCTGTGAGCTGCAGATTCTAAGCTCACTTGTTTAACTATAGAAAGTTAGCAGAAGGCCCTGTGCCCTTGTTTTGCCTTGTGACAGATGACAACTACATGGAAAGTCCCCCCAAACATTTTTTTTACCTCCAGATCAGTCACTTGTCCATTAGGTCACTGATTGTGGCTTGCACCATTTCCTCCTGCCCAAATTAAGGAGAAGCCTGTCCATCCTATGTGGAAATATTCCTCGCTTCACCAAGTTAAAACCTTGATGACGTTGTTTGCCTATCTGTATTTGATCTAGCTGTTCCAGAATCACTGGACATCCGGCCTTGGAAGGAGGTAGGCGTCTCAGACAGTGAGCAAGATCTGAGGCCGGCTCCATTACAGGGGACACAGCCACTGGCTCAGCCTCTGCTCAGTCTCATAGTGTGGGTGCAATTGTTGAGATGGAAGAATTCACAAACTCCGTTTGTCTCCAAGTTAAGGGGCAAAGGTGGATTATGCTGCTAATGGACGGCTAAATTCCAAAAGCATTTTGGCAAAGAGCCAGGAGCAAGATGATACATTTATAGGAAAAAGAGAGATGTGGTGCTTCATGTTACTGATGTGCTGGCAACCTTCTAATGCCAGAGGCCTCCAGTGGAAATTTCTCTGGTCTACACTAAACTACTCACTTGGGAAACAATGTCTCCAGTCCCTTGTGTAACCTATTTTCACTGGTCATAAGCTAGGAGAAACAATTAGGTCTGCCAGCCCTACCCACTTTGTGCCCAAGTAAATCCTGAAGGGGCTGTTTAACCCCCAAAAAAACTCATCCAGAAGTTGATGATGTGCACCTCATTATTGTCTCAGAAACTATTGTTATCTGACGCCCACATTGTTTGTGGAAGAGGCACTGCCTCGGGGCCTTAGGGTTAAGGTCAGGTGGTCTTAGGGTGATTGCTGCAGCCTCCCTGGGAGCTCTCCCACATTATTACCCCCAAATTCATTCAGGGCAAGGGGACAAAGATCCCATCTTCTGGGGCTGCAGCAGGCTGACAAGGGGTATAGAGCTGGCGCTGCCCAGTGGCAAGGGGAGACTTGAAGATGGAGGCAGCGGCATCCAGGGGGTGCTGAGCCTCAAAATCAGGTAGCCAGTTGAAGGTTCGCGGCCTGGAGTAAGTTCATCTTTCTCTGTCCAGTCCATTTCCAGCGTTTCCAGGAGTCCTGCAGAAGAATAGTTTCACGTCCTCTGTGAGTTCACAAGAATATCCAGGAAGGTCTAAGGAAGAAGAGGAACTTTTAATTCTGGAAACATGAGTCCAGCTGGGAAGCCCTTTGAGTTTAATTGTAGTCATGTAATGCCGGAGAAACTGAGCAAGATAGAGATTAGAGAGTATTCAATACAGAATTTATTAAATGGAGAGATGTACTGGGACCAATGGTTTCAGGGTTGATCCCAGGGCTGTCTTCTCAAAATATCCAGCCCTGAATATAGGGTACAGGATTTTTTTATAGAGTAATAAAAATAATGATATAATAGGAGGTACTGGAGAGGCTCCAGATATTCTAATAATGTCTAAAATGGATAAAGACCTTTATCCTAACATTAAAAGGGAATGGTTATAACCTGAGGCAGAGTAACTGAATAGAACAATTAGGGAAACTGGGTCAGGACATTAAAAGAGAACTGTGGCACTGCAGTCAGGATGACCCTACATGTCTTTTCCATGTTATACCCAGAGTTTCAGTACCTTGGGCCTTCCAAGATTTCAGGTACACTGTGTCCCCTGGATTTACCGGGAGGCTGTCTGAGTATGAGCATCTGTGGTTTTAGGGAAATGCTCATTTGGCTATGCAGAAAGAGCCTTCCCAACTGCACCAAGCTGTGTAGCAAACTCAGTGACCACATGCTGTTCTGGATCTAGGAATGCCAGAGCTTAAGAGGGGCCTCCCATACAGAAGTTTAAAGGAGCTCAACTTAAAGTTCTCCCCAGGTGCAATGAGGACTCTAAGCAGAGGGGAGATTCTTCACTCAATTCTCAAGAATCTCCTTTAGTAAGAAATTGCTTGAGGGTATAATTCATTTTCTCCACTTTTCTAGAAGATTGAAGAGGTCAGGCATCGAGATGATAAGGAATCTTAAACCTCAGCCACAACTTGGGTTATTTGAGAGATGAAGGCTGGGCCATTGTTGCTCTGTAAAGAGCTGGGCAGGCCAAAAGGACATATGGTTTCTTTTAGCAAAGATACCTCCTGAACTTTTTCAGTTTTATAAGGGAAAGTTCCTACCCAATAAATAAAACCAAAGTAGTTTGAAGCCCCTGCAAGGGGGCATATGTGTTAAATCTATCTGCCAGTCCTCTCCTGGGTATGTACCCCTTTTCTGGATGAGTTTTTTGGGGGAGTTTAACTGCCCCTTCAGGATTTACTCGGGCACAAACTGGGCAGGGCTGACAGACCTAATTGTTTCTCTTAGTTTATGACCAGTAAAAACAGATTTCACAACAGATTGGAGGCATTGTTTCCCAAGTAAGTAGTTTAGTCCACAACCAGAGAGAGATCCCAGACTTGCCTCTGGGATTAGAAGGTTGCCTAAGGGTGTTTGAAACCACCCAGAAGGGGAAAGGGCCCTTTTCTTTAGCAGAGGCTTGTTCCTGGGAGCTTTGAGGGAGTGTAGGAGTTGGGGAGTTAAAGGTGCTGTGGCCAGGAGCAAACAGACAGCAGCAGCAGGGGCTGCTGAATCTGCAAGCCTGTTTCCCTTAGCCTGAAGTGAATCCCTCTTCAGGTGTCTTTACAAAATAAAAGACAAACCTTTCTAGGTCCATGGAGAGCTTGTAGTAAGTGTAGAATTTCCCCTGCATATTTAATGGAGGGATGTTTGGCTGCAAAAGTCCTCTTTCTTTCCATAAAGCTCCAAGAGCATGCAAAACCTGTTATCAGTATAGCTGTTCACTCTCATCCCTTTCCCCAATTCTAAAACTCTGTTGGGGCCACGAGTTTGACCTTCTGAGCAGAGGTCCCCGGGTTGTGGCTTAGCCTCCAAGATGCTAGTGAGGCTCACCAAAGGGTAACCTGCCTTCCTTTCCTCATTTTTAAGAAAACTGGACCCATCAATAAACCATTCACCGTATAAGTAGTAGTGGAGAGAAATGTCCCTCAAGTCAGGTCAACTGGAATAGAGAGAATCTAAAGCCCCCTCACAGTTGTGAATACTGCCCAGTGCTGGCAGGGAGCAGGCCAAGGCTTTTAATACTCTAATAGCTAAACTGACCTCTGCCCCAGGCCCTAGGGGTCTTGAGTCAGTCCCTGGGACCCCATCCCAGAGCCCTGGCTTACTTCTCAAAGCAGCTTGACTTGGTGTCTTTGGGGTAGCCCTCCTGCCTTGGAGCCTTCTAATTAAGGAAGCCTTCACACTCAACCTAGGCCAGTCATTGGAGGTTCTAACTCCCCATTAGGTTCAGAGCATTTTGGAAGTCAAAGGTCACCAGCGGCCTGCTGATGGGAGGTTTATCAGGCTCTCCTGTTAGACAGTTTGACTCTCCATGTGTGCCACACTCTCCGCCTCCCACCCTGCTCCCTGCCTGCAGGCTCAGGGAGTGACATGATCTCCTGCTTCCTCTCCCCTGGGAGCAAACAGAAGTTAATTCATGGCCCAAATACTTAACAGACTGAGACAATATGAGCCTTAGACAAAGAAACTTGATAGCCTGGGAGTCCAGAAAGTTAAGGGTTATTATGGCAGCAGCCAGAGAAGCCTCCTGGGTTAGGCTACAGATCAGGGTGACATTAGCATACTGGATGAGGTAACAGTTGAGCAGCTCCTGTTTTACCTGCCACATCCAAAGTTATCCTGGGTTCAGGCATCATGAAGGATCCTGAGGCGACTGGAGGACAGGGCATTGGGAAGAAGTGACTCGACCCCTCTGTGGGCAGTCCCTTTTCCAGTGCCCCTCCTGTTTGCACTTAGGACACAGACCTGGAGTTTTCCTCTAAGGACAGTTGCACGACCAATGGAACGAACTCCCATGGTTCCCAAATACATCAGTGTCTAAAAATTGAACCTGTTCTCTGTTCCTAGCCCTAAGCCTGCGGTTTTGATTCTTTGTGCAGTTCAGTCCTTATTATCAAAAACTCCAAAGACTGTTTCCAACAGTTGTGTTGGGAGAGTCTGAGGACTCATGGCTAATTTCTGCAGCTTCCAAATGTCTGGGACAGACTGACTAATAAAATGTATGCTGAGGTCAGTGGTTCCCTCTGGAGAAGTGGAGTACAGGTTATAGTATTTCTTTAGAACCTCCACAATGTGCCCCTGAAAAAAGACAGTATTTTTCTTAGGTAACTTCCTTAAAATTTTAATAACTAATTCTTAATTCCCTTCTTCTTTCTCTCTTTCCCCCTCCTTCACCCCCCACCCCCAGCCCCAGTAATTCCATCTGGAGTCTGCAACTGGGACAGCAATAACCTCTGACCAGTACCTACCAGAGGGGGAGGACTCTGGGCTAAATCTCAGATTCTCTTTTTCTCTATAGTACAGCAAGAAAAGATAATGATATTAACATCTCAAGTAAGATCAAATTGGAGGGAGATAGCTTTAAAGCCTTCAATATATTTAGTGGGGTCCTCAGAATAATGACCAAGTTTTTCCTTAATTTGGAAAAAGTCTGAAATTGGAAAAGGCGCATACATCCTGAATGTTCCATCCTGATGGTCTGCTACTTCTCTCAATGGGAAGTGTTTAGGAGAGATGGCTGAATCAGGATCCTGAGGGAGAGAAAAAGAGGTCCTGTTCCTTGTATGGGAGGGAGTGAAGAATAGGGGCTGGGAGGTTTCAGAATCTGGCTCAAGAGATAAAGATCCAGGGCATCCATGGGAAAGGGATTGAGTTGAAGAAACATTGCTGGACATAAGATCCAGATCTTGATAAGGGGGTGGTCCTGGAAGAGATTATCACGTTTCTTGATAAGGACTGCATGAGGGGACAGTTGAGGAATCACATGTCTCTGGAGGATTGGAAAGGAGGGGATCATCTTGGAAGTCAATGTCTACTTTCAATTTCTCTCCAGTAAATTTTACCAGCAGCATCCAAGGGCTGTCTAAATTTAGGGGTTTGGGACAAAGCCATAAAGGTTTGGACATCTGGAAGTTCAGCTCACTTGCCTTCTCTGCAGCACAACAAATCAAGCTGCAGGCTAGTGCTATAGTTAAGGGACCCATTAATAGACCATTTTTCTTGGTCCTCTAAGGTATATTGAAGCTAGGCAGTTTCTTTTTTAAAGAAAATAAGTTTCATAACTTTAAATCTTTTGTCTTTATTTTTTAAGAGACAGCTTAAGGGAGAATTCTTAAGAATAGGGATAGAAGTGGACCATCCCATTATTGCCTATAGTATCTCATCTCCTCCAGCATCCCAGTGAGGGTGAAAAGGTGGCAGATGTCTCCTAATCAGAAGGGGACTATTCCAAGAACTGCAAGATTTCCAAGTTCAGGTGAACCCAGTGAAATTATATAAGTATTAGAATAAGAAAAAAGAAGAAAGAACAAGAGAGGAAGGATGTTGACAAACTAGGTGAAAAGGATGAATAATTAGACAAGAAAGGAATGAAATACAATTCTGATGAAATTAAGGAGTGTGGTGCTTCACAGCAGGAGCTATTAGGGCATTCCCCATCCCCTGACCTACTCCCCTCAATTAACCCTTCATGGGTGGAAGAAGGAGGAGGAGAAGGGGCAGTGACAAAATCAGCACTACCTATGAAGCAGCCTATGACAAGATTACAAAAGGCACTAGTTAAAGCAAAAAAAGAAGGACAGGATATATCTGATTTAAGAGAAGCATACCCTGTTATTCAAGAGTTTGACTCTTTGGGTCAACAAAAGAGAAGATACACTCCTTTTGATCCGGAAAAAATCAAGGATTTGAAAAAGGCTTGTACTCTTTATGGGGTTACATCATCTTATGTTAAGATGGTATTAGAGAATTTGGCTTATGAAATCTTAACCCCTAGTGATTGGAAATCTATAGCAAGGACATGTTTAGAACCTGGACAAAACTTGTGGCTTTTGGAGTATAGTGAACTATGTAGGATACAAGCCCAACAAAATAGGCAAACTGAAGTTAATATACAAGTCACCTTTGATCAACTAGCAGGTAAAGGTCAGTATGCAGACTTCACTTCAGTACAGACTAATTATCCTTTGATAACATAAGTAAATTGCTGCTGCTGCTATCAAAGCATGGGGCTCCATCCCAGGAAAAGAAGATAGAGGGGAAGCCTTCACAACTAGAGCAAGGTCCAAATGAACCTTTTGCTGATTTTGTGACTGCAGCAGACAGCTGTCCACAAGAACCATTGGAGAAAATGCAGTTACAGGAATTATGATAAGAGAATTGGCTAAAGAAAATGCCAATGAGGTTTGTAGAATTATATGGGGACTACACAAAGATGCTCCTTTAGAGGAGATCATAAGATGCTATGCTACAATGGGCACAAATGCCTTTTATACCCAGATTATGATGCAAAACATGGGAAGATGGGGTCCTTCTTGGCAAGGGACTTCCAGAGAGACTTGTCAATGCCTTCAATGTGATAAAATAGGGCATCTGAAAGCTCAATGTAGGCATAGAGGTACAATGAGAGGACAGGATGAGAGAACAAGACTCAAAACACCATTCAATAAGGGCTTCCACTGGGCCTCAGATGTAGATTGACCCAGGGAAATAAAAGGCGGGGGGCCCAGCTCCAAGACCTCAAACAAAAAACAGGTGGGGCATGATGGCAGCTGCGTTTACACCCAGAGAGTCTTTAGAAGTTCAGGACTCTGATATGATCAATTAGCAGAAAAGCAATCAGATAGCAGAAAGGATTACACTTGGGGAGAATACAGTCTTTTTAACCCGACAGAAGGGCAACTCCAATAAAATTGCTAGGTGATGTGGAAAGATCTAGAAAGTGGTGAATGGAAGGGACCAGATAGGTTAACTGCTTGGGAGAGAGGGTTTGCTTTTCTCTCTACAGATGAGAAGGAATTAGATGGGTGCCAACGAGCCATATTTGCCTTGCCCATCAGAGGGAGACAGTAAAATAGAAAAGCCTCAAAACAAAGGAGAAGACCTAAGAAACATCTGACACTAAAAGAGCATGGCTGATAATGAGACTGTTGCAGGACTTCAAAACCTGCATGAATCATTGGATTCCCTGACACATGAAGTAATGGATAATAGATTGGTTTTGGACTATTTCTAGGACTTATGGACGTGTATAATTCCTCGTGTTGATTCATGTTGTTTTTTATGTATGTGATACCTCCCATGTTGATGGATTTATGTATACCTGTTTCAAGTGAGACCCTTCAGAAACCCACTAATCTGGTTTGATTCCCCATTTCCCTTTGGTGTTTTCATCTCTCTTCCTGAGATATCAGGGAAGGCATAATCACCTCCTTGTTTGGTGTTTTCATTCCTTTTTCTGAAAAGTCAGGGAAGTGTGATCACCTCCTTTTTGAGATCGTCACCTCCCTGAGAAGTCAGGGAGGTTATGACCACCTATGTTCTAAAATAAAAGAAAGCAGGAGATGTTATGGGCCAGAACTCTGAACTTGAAACAAGGGTTCTTACAAGGTGGTAACTCAGTGGAATTGATAAGACAAATAGTTATCTAGTTTAGCATGGTGATTAATAGTTCTCTAGTTCATTACACGTACTTAGTACTTAATATAGTTCTACAAAATTGACACCTATCCTACAGGATGATGGTATAATTAGAATACTAGAGCATATAAGCTGGGACAGACTTAGCCAGGATCAGACAATGCAACAGCCTCTCAGTCTCTTTTATCATCCCCTCATAAGAGGAGATCCATTCTGGATTGGATCTCCAGCAGCCCTGTCAGGTGGCTCCCTTATATTCTAGCAGCTCTCCCATGGATTCCAACACATAGGAGCTAATGCATCATCAAGTGAAATAGTTTAGAGGGAGAAGAGAAGAGTTCCCAGAGATGCTCATAGTCAGCAGGTGTCATCCAAATGGAGAACCAGCAAAAGAGATGGAGGAATAATCAGATATGTTGGAGGAAAACCAGGAGAAAGTAGTTTCATGAAAACCTAGAGAAAAGAGATTATCCAATGTTAGGATTACTAAGTGAGAACTCGGGTTGTCTGGATGGTGACAAGGTGAGAATTCAGGTTTTCTGGACAATTACAAGGTGAGAACTCAGGTTGACTTGATAGAGGGGGTAAGCTCATTGGCTGGGGTGGTTCTTCCCAGAAGCCCTTGCATTATCCCACGCCCATTCTCTGGGAGGATAAAAAGAGACAGCACTGGGCGCAGAGAGCAGATCGGCCTGGAGAAGGATAAGAGCTGGAGGAGATTCAGAGCCAGGATTCAAGAAGAAAGACTCTGCATTGCATCAGGCTTGACGGGGCTCCCTGCAGGAAGGGAAGTCACTTCTTTGGACAAGAGTTAACAGCAACTGCCTGGAGACAACGGTTCGTTACAGGAAGAAGAATCTGTCAGAGAGATTTGAGTAGAAGACACAGCAGATCTCTTCCCAGAGAGTGATCCGGCAGCTTCTAGAGACGACAGCACGCTACAATTGGCGTCCACACGTGGGGCAAGGACTTTTGCTTATTCTGACAAGAGGAGCTAGACCAGACCTTTGCAATTTGGCGCCCGAACAGGGACAGACACAGTCTTGATTCCAGTGGAAAAGCTTCCGATCTAGATCTCAGTCTCTCTGACCCAGAACCGTGAGTAAGGAGGAAACTTTGTTAAAGATTAAGTGAGCATGCTAATAGATAAATAAGGAACTTAACTTGTTAAGGGCTAAACCAGGAATCTCTTATAGCTGAAATGGGGCAGATGTTAGCTATATTCAATCCCTGGACCTCAGCCGACTCAACCCCAGCCCCAGAAGCAACTTCAGCTCCACCCCCATTCAGGAGTGGTACTATAGAGAGTATAATCAAGATAATTGAGGAGCAGAGTTTACTTGTAACCTGGGTACAGATTGCTAAACTCTTGGCTGCATTAAGATGCACTTCCCCTTGGTTCTTAGAGGAAGAAAAGATAGATGTAGATAAATGGAAGCTAGTGGGATATGAAATGAAAGAATTTCAAGCAAAAAATTGGCCTCGTTCAATTTCTGCAGAAGTATTTTATATCTACAACATAGTTCAATTAGCCTTAAACTATCAAGCAAGTTGTAGGAGAAGGAAAAGTTCTAAAAATGAACAGAGGAGGAAGTGTGAGGAAAAAAGGAAAGATCAAGATCTTTCCCTAGAGCAAGAGGATTTAAATGAGGAATTATGGTATGATTCTCTTGAAGAAGCTTCAACCCTGCCTAGAGAACAGATTATTGACAGGCCCACATCAACCCCACCTTCAGAGAGGGAGGAAGAAAGAGGGGAAGAGGCAGAAACACAAACAGAATTGCCTGTGAAGAAGCCTAAGCCTATGACAAGATTAGAAAAAGCATTGGTTAAAGCTAAGAGAGAAGGACAGGATATAAGTGATTTTATACATGCATATCCTGTGATTGAAAATATTGACTCTGTAGGTAAAAAAAGGAGAAGATATGCACCTTTAGATTTGAATAAAATTAAGGATTTGAAAAAAGGTTGTACCCTTTATGGGGCTACATCAGCTTATGTCAAAATGTTACTAGATGGTTTGTCTTATGAAGTCCTAACCCCGAATGATTGGAAATCCATAGCAAGGACATGTCTGGAACCTGGAGAAAATTTATTATGGCTTGCGGAATTTCATGAATTATGTAAAATTCAAGTCAGATGCAATTTGGAAATAGGAGTTAACACACAATTCACTTTTGAGCACTTAGCTGGTGAAGGTCAGTATGGAGAGAATTCGGAACAGATTAATTATACCATGACAATATATGAACAAATTGCTAAGGCTGCAATAAAAGCTTGGGGTGTCCTCCCTGGACAGAAAGATCACAGAGAGGCTTTCACTAAAATACAGCAAGGTCCCAATGAACCTTTTGCAGATTTTGTGGGACGTTTGCAAACTGCTGTCAAAAGAACTATTGGAGAAAATTCAGCTACAGAAATAATGACCAGACATCTGGCTAAGGAAAATGCCAATGAGATTTGCAAAAGAATTATATGGGGATTAGACAAAGATGCTCCTTTAGAGGAGATCATAAGACGCTGTGCTACAGTGGGAACAAATGCTTTTTACACCCGGACAATGATGAATGTGGAAAGACAGGGTCCCTCCTGGCAAAGGACTTCTAGAGAAACTAGGCGATGTTTTCAATGTGGAAAAATTGGACATCTAAGAACTCAGTGTAGGTATGGAGATACAGTGAGAAGACAGGGTGAGAGAAGACCTAAAACCCCATGTCCAAAATGCAACAGAGGACTCCATTGGGCATCAGAGTGTAAACTAATTCAGGGAAATAGGATGAGGGGCCCAGATCCAGGGCCCCAGGCAAAAAAGACTTGGGGCATGATGGCAGCTGATGTTACACCTAAAGAGCCTTTAGAAGGTCAGGACTCTGATTTGATCAATCAGCAGAAAAGTAATCACATGGTAGAAAGGTATTACCTGATAAGTGAGCCAAAAGGCAATCAGATTGCAAAAATGGATTACACTTGGGGAGAATACAGGCCTTTTAAACCAACAGGGCTGTGTCCAGTGCAAACAATTCCAATGTAATTGCCAAATGATGAGAAGATATTTAGAAAGTGGTAAATAGAAGGTAATTAGATAGGTTAACTGCCTGGGAGAGAGGGTTTGCTTGTATTTCTTCAGCAGGAAAAGGAATCAGATGGGTGCCAACAAGTCATATTCGCCTTGTCCATCAGAGAAAGACAGAAAAAGAGAAAGGCCTCAAAATAAAGGAGAAGATCTAAGACACATCTGACACTGAAAGAGCATGGATAATAAGAAGACTGTTAAAGAACTTTAAAAACCAGCAGGAATCATTGGACTTCCTCACACAAGATGAGACTAATGGACAATGGACTTATGGACATTTATAAATTTTCAATTTATGATTATGTTATATACTTCTAGCATGTGTTACGTTACTATGTTACTATGTGCTTATGTAATTTATGTAATTATCTGTAATACTTCCCATATTGATGGATTTATGTTTCAAGGTCATTTATGTAATTATCTGTAATACTTCCCATATTGATGGATTTATGTTTCAAGGTCATGACTGTCCTATGTTCTAAATCAAAAGAAAGGGGGAGATGTTAGGATTACTAAGTGAGAACTCGGGTTGTCTGGATGGTGACAAGGTGAGAATTCAGGTTTTCTGGACAATTACAAGGTGAGAACTCAGGTTGACTTGATAGAGGGGGTAAGCTCATTGGCTGGGGTGGTTCTTCCCAGAAGCCCTTGCATTATCCCACGCCCATTCTCTGGGAGGATAAAAAGAGACAGCACTGGGCGCAGAGAGCAGATCGGCCTGGAGAAGGATAAGAGCTGGAGGAGATTCAGAGCCAGGATTCAAGAAGAAAGACTCTGCATTGCATCAGGCTTGACGGGGCTCCCTGCAGGAAGGGAAGTCACTTCTTTGGACAAGAGTTAACAGCAACTGCCTGGAGACAACGGTTCGTTACAGGAAGAAGAATCTGTCAGAGAGATTTGAGTAGAAGACACAGCAGATCTCTTCCCAGAGAGTGATCCGGCAGCTTCTAGAAATGACAGCTCGTTACAATCCAAGAAGGGGTTATCAAAAATGTTAAAGTCTACAGGAGGTGAATAAGGCTAAAGATTTAAAAAAGAAGGTCATTTGATAATTAAGATATTGTCAGTAACTTTAGAGAGAGCGGTTTCTATTGAATGATGAGGTCCGAAGCCAGACTGTAGAGAGTTAAGGGAATGAGGGGAAAGGAAATAGAGGCCTCTATTGTAGATAGAGTTCTATTGAAAGCTCAACAAGCTTAGCCACAAAGGCAGAAAAGATAAAGGGCAACAACTAGCAAATAGCAAAAAAAAAAAAAAAAAAAAAAAAGTAACTAGCAAAGATAAATGCATCAGAGGATGACATGAGCTTGTTTGTAAGCAGCAGAAAGGCAGACATAGGGAGGGAAAGAATGAAGACGGAAAAAGTAGGGATGATAGAGGAAGAAATATGTTATAATGAGCAAAAAGGAGTATTGGGCAGACCAATTTCCACAGAGTAGGCACACCACAGGAAGGCTGATCTTTCCCAAGCTCAGATCACTTTTGCTTCAAAGCAGGGGTGTGATGGAGGTGGCTCTATCCCACCTGGTCTGTAAGAGTTCATTATTAAATGTCAATCTACTAATCAGGACTTGATTTATTTTTTTGTTGATTACCTAGTCTTGAGAAAGTATTGCTATTGCAGATCAAATTTAAATTTAAAAGTATGTGTGTATAATTTTCCCCCAGAGAAGAGCCCAGTAATCAGCACACCCTTATATTTGATAAAGATATATATATATATATATATATGTACATATATATATGTGTGTATATATATATATATTTGTTGTTGTTGTTTTAATTTTTTCTTTTAAAAAAAATAGAAAAAAGAAAGACAGAAGAGGAAAACAAAACAGAACAGAACATTGTCATGTGTCCAGCAGAACATAGAATGAGGTGATACAATTCCATGATTGGTTAATTCCAGAAGTGGGAAATCTTGCTTTTTGCTCTGGGAAATGTCCATCAGTCGTAACCACTTTGTCAATCAGGCCTTTCATATGTCATTAGCTACAAGTCATCAGCTACCAACAGTTAACTGCAGGCCATCTCAGCAGGAGCTTTCCAAAGAACCTGTCTCAGGAACTGCCACATGTCACATGACCCAAGTTGGCCAACAGTATTCTAGGGTCCAGGAAATGTGTGGTTTTGAAGCAAAAGTCACTAGTGAGTGAGTCATAGGAGTGGAGATGAGAATGAATCTTATTATGAGCATTGTATTTGTCAGGAAAGTAAGGGTAGAACAGGAATCCCATTCTTCTTACAGTCTTATAATAGACCTAACAGTATGAATCTAGCTGATAAATCAAATACAATTAATATAATCACCAATACACTACAGATCAGCCATAACTCTTAAGTAACAATAGTAATTAATATAACTCAAATTACCCCATTCAGCTTAATTTCCTAATAAAATCACTGATACCCAACAAATCACAATTGGGGTATCAAAATTATCTTTATACAACATCTTTATTTCGATGGTTTATTACTGTTAGGTCTAAGATATACATATAAAATTATGGCCCTCTGTTTATAGACTTTCCTATTTATGGGGAGATTTGCTTTGTTTTGAGTGTGACTTTCTTGTTGGGGTGACATCCAAAGGAAAGTTTAAAATGTATTTGGTAGGCTGTAGAGAATTATTAAAAGATTGTGAGCAGTAGAGTGATGTGCAGATCTACATGTAAAAGAAAGATAATTTTGGCAGAATCTAAAGGGAGTGGAGGGGGAATGATGGGAGTGGAAAGACTTGTTAGGAGACTGTTGTGAAAGTTGAGTGTTTCTTACAGAACAATAATATTCTATAGCATCCATATACCATAATTTATTCAGCCATTCTCCAATTGATGGCATCCACTCAGTTATGAATAGCATGAGTCTCTGGAATTGTTCTGAATCATTTGAGTCAATGAATCCAGATGTAAAAGCTTTTGCTGTTGTTTATCTTTCATTTTTGAAAAGGGACAATAACATCACAAAGATGATATCTTGAATGTTGAATGAATTGGATTTAGATGAGGCAGAGTAGTACAAAGTTGTCAGCCTCAATCTCTTCTCCACAGGCATCAAAATCCAGGGGCAAGACAAAAATCAATGTTACTGGCAATGCCTCAGGATGTAGTAGATCATAGCATCAGTGGATGATGGCTTTTCTAAATTAAGATCTTCCCATGTCTCAGATGTCTGAAGCCACACCCATTCAATGACTCCAGATAAGAACTGGGACAAAAAATGGCCTAACTTGCTATTACAAATATATCTATGTAACTGGGAACTCTCAAAGTTACTAATCAGAAGAGAAAACAATTACTATTTTCACTCATTCTAGGCCAGTAAGACATCTTGACTTGAACTGATTCAACATGGGAAACCTCACCCGGCCCGGACACAGAAAGGATTGACAGATTGATAGCTCTTTCTCGATTCTGTGGCTTGGCAGATTAATTTCATTTCCTTTCTTTACAAAAATACCAAAAGCAACAACTAATATGGAAATATATTTTACATGCTCGCAATATATATATAAAACATATATCAAATTGCTATTGTCTTAAGTGTGTGTGGGGGAAAGAGAAAACTTGGAACTCCAGTTTTTAAGAAAATGAATATTAAAAGTTGTCTTTAAATGTAACTGGGGGAAAATAAAATTTTATTTAAAAAAAAATATCAAAAGCATTTGTAGATAGAAATGGAAAGAGAACAACAAATAAAAATGAAATATACAGATCTGTCAGTATTTCATTGCAGCATATAATATAATCACCATAATTGAACTCCATCATGTAATATGAAAGAGTGTCAACAATATTTAAGGTGAAGTTTAGAAAGGTAAAATACATGCAGAAAAAAATCAGTGCTGGAGGCATTTTTTTGTAAATACTGTTTTATTTTTTCCAATTACATGTAATTTTTTTCCAATTACATGTAAGATTTTGAATTTCAAATTTTGCTTCCTCAAGATAGCAAGCAATCTGATATAGATTATACATGTTTGGTTGTTGTCCTTTGGAGAGGACCCAAATGACATAATTATGTTAGAGTCGAGATACAGTGTGTCAGACTGTGGCTAATCAGACCAATATGATGACCTCGGAATGCTCTTCCAGGGATCAGACACAAATAGTCCCTATGAACATTTGGAATAGCTTCTCTAATCTTGTGTTTCTTTTGGCCTAATTCAATTGTGCTTTGCTCATAGAACACAGTACCTTCTCTGATGAGAGCACACCATGCTGGACAGTCCTGTGCCAGTGCCTCCCACGTCATGCAATTAATTCTAAAATTATTTTTAAAATATTTTTTATTAAACCTTTTTAATCTTCAACAGATATACATGGACAATTTTTCAATATTAATTGAAAAAAATTGAAAAAAATTTTCAATATTAACCTTTGCAAAACCCTGTGTTCCAAGTTCCTCTCCCTTCTCTACATGACTCCCCTAGATAGCAAGTAGTATGATATATGTTAAACATGGTAAAAACATATATTAAATCCAATATATGCATACATATTTATACAATTATCTTGCTGTACAAGAAAAACCAAATCAAAAAGGAAAAAAATAAAATACAAGCAAACAACAACAAAAAGAGTGAGAATGCTACGTTGTGATTCACACTCAGTCCCCACAGTCCTCCCTCTGGGTGTTGATGGCTCTCTTCATCACCAGGTCATTGGAATTGGTCTGTGATTCTAAAGTTCTTAAGCGATACTTTGAGAGTGTCCTTGTATCACTTTTTTCTGATCACCTGTGAGAGCTTGTCCTGTGTAAGTTCTCCATAAAATAATTTTATTGGCAAGTACAATCATATTAAACCTATTTCTGAGGTGAAAAATACTCAAGGATCAGTTTTCAATATATTTCAAAAAAGGGAGAGATTCTAAAATAATGGAGTTTTCTTGGCAGAGAAACTGGAGTGGTTAGCCATTTCCTCCCAGTTCATTTTACAAATAAGGGAACTGAGGCACACAGGGAAAAGTGACTTGCCCACAATCACAGAGCTAGTAAGTGTCTGAGGCTGGATTTGACTCCAGCTCTATCCAGTGGATTTGCTCTATCCATTGTGCACTTAAGTAACCTACTGCATTAATTCCCAGAATATGATTGGATCTTATCAGCAAAATCCTCAGACAGGCAGTGCTCTGCTGTGTCCTACCTGACCCGTTTGGGAAATAATCCCATCAGCTTTGCAGTTGCTCCTAGAAGTGATGTTGATCTAGCAAATATGACCCATTCACATTCTTAGAACTTTCTGGCCCATTAGAATATAGCTCGTGGAGACTAAGGACCATCTTTACTTTTATACTTATGTCAACACTGAGTGTACTTAATGCTTGTGATTTCTTCAGTTCTGGAAGAAGTCATCCAAAAGAGCTCACACAGCCTTTCACAAGGGAGAAACCAGCCAGTGAAGAGTGCTTATGATGACAGGTTGGATCGGAAGCCCACTAAGTTATTTGTCCTTTTTTTGAAGAGGACCAATGACATGACTCTTGACTTGCACATTTATTTGATTTTAGTGAGCAGAACTGTGCAAAGTCATCACCTTCACTTTCTCCTCCAGCTTCATGAGAATCCACTGGCAAGACAAAAGTCAAGAAGAATGGTGAGGCTGGGATGCAGCGGATCATCTTGGTGGCTGTGATCCAGTTCTGAGAGCTCCACAGTACCTGCTGCAGCCACCTTCATGGTGGGTGGAGCAAACTGTTCTCATCCATTCTGTCGAGGGGGGGGATGTCTTTATATGCTTGGGGTGGACTCCCCCTTAACTTACCAGTGCATTTGAGGCCTGCCGGTTACCCTCATCCTGGTTTAGCCAGTCTGCCAAGATGGTTTTAGTGGGGGGTGTGGTCCCTGCACATGCAATAACTTTTTGGAGCCACAGGTGAGAGTTGGATGACAGATAGACACCAAAGGCAGGATAAGTAGCCTTGAAAAAGGCTTATCAAGCTCTGATACCAAAGATGTTGGTCCTTGAATACCTCATAGATCCCATCAGTAAGTTTATGTTGGACTGGGGCCCTGAAGATGAATAATGAGCTTCCTAGAATTGAATGGGAGAAAGTCAAAACTAATAATCCGATGTACTATCATTTTAAAAAGACTAACAAACTTTTTTTTTTTTTTTAATTTTTTGGTTAGGCAATTGGGCTTAAGTGACTTGCTCTGGGTCACACAGCTAGGAAGTGTTAAGTATCTAAGGCCATTTTTTAATTCCTCCTGACTTCAGTGCCAGTATTCTATCCACTGTGCTCCTAAATACCAATAAACTTTTAATGAATCACAATTGTAAAGAGCAAATTGCAAAGCGCAATGGAAAGACACATAGCAAATTCAAATTTGCAACATACTGAAAATCATGCCTTGCACATAAGGAATGATGTAAAATATATCACAGCACATGTATGGCTATAAAAGAAGATGAATGAGTCACAAGGATTATAGATCTTAAGAAATATATATTAATTTTTTTTATTTGTAAACTTAATGACAATTAACCTGCTGTGAAGGAAATTATTATTTTCATATTTATCAATATGATATATGTAATGAATATGCTAATAATCTAGATTTTTCAGAGCTACCATTCTCCCAGCAACTTTGACTTGGGAGTCAGTCTTACAATGCAACTTGAAATGATCAATCAATTCTTGACAAGGCCCTTTCCTGTATATTTTAAGTGAGGTTAATAAAAAACTGCAGAACCTGTTCTGGTCATAAAACCCTAGTCCTGTCCCTGACCAAGTGACAACTCCCATGATTTGAAACAATCATTTAAGAACTGTTCCCACAGAATTGGACTTGTTTGCCTGCACTGGGTTTGTCATGGGCAATCACTTAAGCCCTAAAAATGATTGAATTTATAATTTACTTTTCTCTTTCCTTCTCATTTATGACTTGTGATTCTCACTCTGAAAGTGATTAACTAAATGGCTACCTGATCCCCAAAAACCTGTTTCTAGGCCAGCTTTGTGTGACCCCAGTCAATTCTGTTAACACTACTCTCCTTCTGGAATCAATGAAAAAATAAAAAAGAAAAGTGGACTAGTTGAACTAGACCTAAAGCTATATTAGAAAGCTGGTAGTCATCAAGACCATTTGGTACTAAGAGATACAGTAGTGGATGGGTGGAATAGGTTAGGTACACAAGACACAATAGTCAATGACTATAGTAATCTAGTGTTTGATAAATCCAAAGACTCCAGCTTCTGGGATAAGAACTCAGTATTTGACAAAAATTTTGGGGAAAATAGGAAAATAGTATGGCAGAAACTAGGCATTGACCAATATTTCAGACCCTATACCAAGATAAGTTTGGAATGGATTCATGATTTAAACATAAAAGGTAATACTATAAGCAAATTAGGAGAGCCTGTTAGGTCTGTGGAGAAGGGAGGAATTTATGACCAAGAGGAACTAGAGTACATTATGAAAACAAAATAGATAATTTTGATTAAATTAAATTAAAAACAGCTTGCAACACTTCTTGCTTTCTGATCAGTTCTGGGTCCTATTCACTGCCCATTTGTAGCATCTGTACCAAAATTTGTACAAAAAATTTGTAGCACAGGTACCAAAAGACCAACTCTATGGGTTGTTTGTTCAACTATCCTATCATTATCTAAACAACAGGTACTCATTATCTAATTGGTTTTTCCTGGAGAGATAGTTAGGCCTTTGGGAAATTGAATGGTTCTTTTAAGTATCATGAATTTCTTTCTGAAAATCCATCTTTTTAAGTCCAGTATTCTCACAAAAATGTTGTTATGATATAAACTGTGAAATACAAATAGTCTCTGAAGAATGAAGTTCAAATTTATCCAAAGAGCTATGGGGAGTAGCGCAGCACTTGACACATAATAGATATGTAATAGATCAATAAACCATGCATAATATCAATTTGTGGGTGAACCTGCTTTTGGGTAGGCCTCTTAGAAGGGACTTTTCATTCTGGAACAGGTATTCCCTCACTATTGTAGAGACAGAATTTGCCCTCACTGTATGGTGGCAAAAAAAAAAGGCATTTTAACCAGTTGAACCAGAAGTGAATGTATATACAAAAGGCTCTAATGAAAGAAATTTTCAGCCCCTTATTGCTCATATGACCCTGAGTGTATCTATTTTCCTATGCTGAGACACAGTCTCCTCTTCTGTAAAAATAAAAGGATGAGACTAGATCTCCTTTAAAGTTCTTTTCATCTCTAACCCTATAATTCTGTGATCCTGTGACTGGTATTCCTTGTCCATTTTGATTCTATGAGGCATCCAAATGTTATTCTTGGCATTTAGTGAAAGGGAGCCAAATAAATTAACAAAGAATATGTTAAATCTGTGTTCCTTTCCAACCTGTTAAAGTTGTTCTTTCAGTTTACTTTAGTTTTAATTTTGTTTTTACAATACAGTGATAGTCTGTGAATCACCATCATTATCACCATAGTAGTAGTCATTGTTATTGTTGCTGTCAGTTGTATTTATAAAGTCCTTTATGTACATTGGGGTTCATTGGGTAGCTAAGTGACAATGCTGGACCTGGAGTTCAAATCTGGCCTTAGACCACTTCATCTTGTTCACCTCACTTTCCTTATCAAATGAGCTGTGGAGGAAATAGCATCTTTGACAAGAAAATTCCAAATAGTCTTTTTTTTTTTTTTTTTTTTTTTTTTTTTTTTGCTGAGGTAATTAGGGTTAAGTGACCTGCCCTGCCCAGGGTTACACAGCTAAGTGTCTGAGGCCAGATTTCAACTCAGGTCCTCCTGACTTCAGGGCTGGTGCTCTATCTACTGCACGGCTTGGCTGCCTCACAAATAGAGTCTTGACTGAAAAACAATTAATTATTTACATTATCTCATCTAATTTTGATTCTGCTGACTTCCTGTGGCATCATTCTGAATCTTTGTCTTTCTTTGTATGACATTCACAAAGCATTAAAAGTCCCTGGGAACGGTTTCCTGTGTACTGGGTGTTCTTCTGTGTAAAGATTATGGAAAGGAATGGCCCAGAATCACAGTGGGAGAAGATGGCAGGCAGCAGGTTCAGATTTGCACTGGCGGAGGGAACATCACTCAATCTATCAACAAGTAGTATAAAAGACTGAATTCACTGAGCCATTGTATTAACAAAGTAGTCAAGATTATGAGCCGTCCTTGGAGAGATTTGTTGGAAGCTTTCCAGGAGCAGTGGATGGAGTAAAAAGAGGTGGCAATTAGGAAGGGAGAGTCCTTCCCGACTTTTAGTCCCAGCTCTGTTACTCCTCTCTGGAGCTCACTTAATCCTCCTTTTAACGGAAAGGTCCAGATTGGGTGATTCCCAATGTCCCTATCAGCGTGAATACTATAGGTTGCTTTGTGCAGCCACATATACTCAAGGAATTTTGGAATTTTTTTTTTTAGGATGGAGGAAGTGACAAGTTAGTTCCATGATCCCTTTGTGTTTTTCAACCTCTTTATCTACTCCTAATAATAATACTAATTAGTATCTTACAGCATTTTAAGATTTACATACTGCTTCCCCTATGTTGTTTTAATTTTCACAACAAATGTTTGAAGTATCATCCGACTTTCACAGATTAGGAAACTGAGGCTGAGAGCAGTTAAAGTGACTCGCTCCAGTGATCGTCAATGTCTATTAATGTCAGCGATTAGCCAAGGCAGAATACCTCCCCAAAAAGATTAGGATCCCCTTAGTCAGCGTCCAGTGTTTGGCAAAAGAATTCGCACACTCAGTTAAGTCTCCAAATTAAGGGGCAAAGATTTGTTATAAATGTGACTCCAATTGAAGTGAGCTAAAGTTCCAAGGGAATCTAGCAAAACAGTCAGAAACCAAGATCATTTTGTGGGAAAGAGAAACTAGCCACAGCTTTCGGACAGTCAGTATTAGACTACTGCCATGGGCCCAGCCTTGTTTCTGGCGCTTCCCAGCCACGGTGGCCTTAGGGCTTCTCTCGGGTCTGGCTACGCTCTTGCACCTCATCTACACTACCCACCACCCCAGTAGTTTGACACCGAGGGTCCTAAAAATGCCTTTTGCCGGAGGTTTCTTAATTTTCTGGAGTAACATGTTTTTTTGTTTGTTTTCCACCTTATTCGGATTCAGAATTAGAGGTTGTTTCCATCTCATCCTCCTGAAGGTGAGGAAAAAACAAGCTGCAGACTTGTTCCAGGGTGATTCTTGGCAAAGGAGCACACGGCTGCCCGGGTTAGAGAGGGTCGAGCGCTTTTTGAGAGTTATTTCGCTCCAACGGTTGCCAGCACGTGTTAGAAAGAGCGCAGGAAGCCCTTCATTTTTATCAGGGGGTGGGGACCTTCAGGAAAGGGGCCGAGGAAATTAATCTGAAAGTGACGAGACCCAGAAAACTTGGAGCCCATAGCCCGAGACTCCCGCTCTCTTCCTGTCCCCAGTCTTGCTCTCGTTGGCGTTTTCAGAAAGGGAGCAGACGCTCAGTGTTGCCAGGACAGCGCGGATGGAGAAGCAGGGACCAGCACCAAATGGGAAAAGTCCCGGTTCCAGTTTTCGCAACGAGTCCGGAAAATAGGACTGGGGAAGAGTCCGACGCGGTCTCTCTCCCAGGATTCCAGAGCCAGTGGAACCACAACTCCCAGGATTCCCCTCCCTTCGGACTGCCCTCCTCTAGGCTGGCGTGGAAATCCACTGGACCCGCCTGCCAGCCTTCCGAAGGGGAGGGTGACTCTGTGGAGCCCGCCCCTGAGCCTCGGCGGGTGGCCTGGGCGCTCGGGAGGTGGTTCGCTGCGGTTTCTGCCTAACCGCGGCTGCAGGGCGGGAGTCCGAGCAAAGACCCCGGCAGGATGCCTGTGAGTATGCCAGGGCTGCCTCTGTCCACAGGGCTGGCCCCTCGAAATGGAGAGCGAGCACTTGGCCGCTGGCCGGCGGGTGACGTTCTTGGGAGCTGGAAGGGACCCCAGAGCGTGGAATGGTAGAGCGGAGGATGTGGGAGCCTGAAGGGACCCTAGAATGGAGGGTGCTCCAAATCGGGACCTTCGGGATCACCGCGTGCAGCCCTTCTTAATTTTTCAGTTGGAGGAAAGAAATCCGGAGAGAAAGCGGCCGTCCAAAGTTGTTTTGCCAGCCGTACTCCTCTTACTTTCTGCTTCTCCGCAAAAAAGATCCAAGTGCCCTTGCCTCCAGTGAGCTAGGAGGGATTGCGAAGGACTCACTTTGGGAGGGAGGTCCGGAGGGGGACCCAGAAATAGGAGCAGGGCTCATAAAGATTTATGTCACTGGAACTGAGAGAGGAAGCCGGGCAGTCGGGGGATTTCCAGTCGCCCTGGTGCTCCCCGAGTATCCCAGGATGTCGTGTGTGCCTTGTTATCGGGGCATTTTCCAAGGGAGCTCAGAACAGATTTTGTCTGGGTTGTTTTGTTTTTGTTTGGTTTTTAAGGGGCAGGCAGGTAGAACTTCTGCTCAAAAAATCGGGCGAGATTTTGTTTCAGTTTAAAGGCACCACCCCGCCCCACGGGCCTGGCTGGTACAGTCAGCTGCCAGGCTGACAATTTCAGTTGTCATTCCAGTTATCAGTCTAACTCGAGGATACACTGTAGCTCAGCTTTGGAAAGACTGGGACCAAAGACCCCCCTCATTTCGAAGATAAGGAAGATTAACCGGTGTGTTCATCACCATTAAGACTTGGTTGGCTTCTTTTTTTTTTTTTAAGTTGAAATTACTTCCCCTAATACCCATTTTCACAGACTTTAAGAGCTAGAACGCGGAACTTCGGAACATAAAAGGAGAATGTTAGCTAGAAAAGAGAGAATTAAATGTATAAAGGTAGAATTTTTTTGTTTTTTTTTTCTTTTCTTTTTTAATTAATTTTGTAATTATAATTTTTTTGACAGTACATATGCATGGGTAATTTTTTTTTTAACATTATCGCTTGTAGAATTTTGTTTTTAAAAGATAGCGTGTTAGAGATGAAAAAAGATAGAAACGATTAGAATGTAAAAAACAGAATGCTGGAACAGAATAAGATCTTAGAACGTTGACTAGAGAAAATGCAATTCATCCTCCACCCCCCAAGAGAGAGGAAGGGACCTAAGGCACACAGCTAGGCAGGGGGAGAATCTGGATTGGGACATAGGCCCCCTCCTAAAGCATGTTTTTAAACACATGAGGAAACTTCTCTAAATACAAACTGCTAAAAACCAGACAAGTGTTGGGGGTGGGGAGGGAAGACTGGAAGAGAAATGCAACAGGTAGATCCCCTACCTCATCCCTGCTAGATTCCCTTCTAAATTCTTGAACTGCAGTTTTGCCTATGCTGGGACATTAATCAAGATAGCGTCCCACATTCTGAAATGCAGATAATCTAAATCTATTTAACAAACGCTAAACTCCTTCAAAAAGGAGAAAAACAAAGTCACCTCCTCCCCTTTTGCCTGTTTGCCCACAGAATAGCAAAAACTATACTGTCTTCCTTCCCCCCAGATCCTGGGTGGGTCTTTCTAAACTAGGCTGTGGTGGAGAAAGAAACAAGAGCATTGTAGGAAAGGGATCCCAGCTGTTTAGGTCCCGAGTGAGCAGGCTGGCCCAGTCCCAAGCCTGGCAGGAGGAAGTCTCCCTACCATGGCCATACATTCAGAGGCCTGGGGCAATTAATCACCCACCATTTACAAGGCAGCATTGCATGCCAAAGGCTTTATTAAATTGGGAGAGGGTGTGACAGGCATATCCTTGCCCAGCTGTGCGGAGTCTGCTAAAGGGGGGAAATAAACATCCCATTCCTAAGATCTCAAGGTTTTTCTTTCTAGAAAACAATGGAATGAAACAGCATTTATCAAAAACTTACTATGTGCTAAATGCTGATGATGCACATGCAAAATGAAGAAATTCCTTGCTTTTATGGAGCTCACATTCTAATTGGGGACAGAACACATAAAGAAGGATTGATGTTTGTAATGATCCCATAAGCCCCAATTTATAAATGAGAAAAATGAAGCTCAGAGAGATCACATGAACTTTTCAGGAGCAATATAATTAATAAGCACTGGAGCTGGGAACCAGTGTTCTAGTCCTTCTTTTGAAGGCTTGGCTTCCTGAAGTCTCCTTGAGTCTAAATAAATACCTGCCACCCCTTAACGGTGCAAGAGGGATGTATTTGCTTGAATTTTGATAGGATGGCAGAGCTGGAATAGACATTTAGGAACTATTTAGATCAATGTGCTCATTTTACAGGTGAGGAAGCTGAGGTCCAGAGTAGGGGGAAATTTGTCCAAGGAAACATTACTAAATCATGATGGGAGAAGGACTAGATCCTGGTCTCCTTATCTCTAGTCCAGAATTCTCTCTACCGTACCATACTGACTCTCAATCTTCATTTTTGTTGAAATAGTTTCAATTTGAGAAATTCCAACTCCCTTCCTATTTCATTTGTAAAATACCATGACATAATAATAAATCTCATGGGTCTATCTACTTAAGTATAAAAGGGATGGGTGGGGAGGCTGGCCCAAAACCTGGGGAACCAAATTAGGCTCTTCCACATGCCTAGAAAAACAAAAGCAATTTCCTGGAGAAGTGACCCAGGTGGCTAGGTCCTTTTTTTCTCAATAGCAGTTAAATGGAAGGACAGTAGGATAGAACCCTGGGCCTGCAGTCAGGAAGGCCTGAATTCAAATTCATCCTCAAACTCTGGCTCTGTGATCCTGGGCAAATCAGTTAACTGTATTTGCCTCAGTTTCCTCATCTGTCAGAGGTGCTGGAGAAGGACATGACAAATCCCTATCTTTGCCCAGGATCACACAGTTGGGTGGGATTAAAAGTGAATAGATAAGTGCATAGGTTGTTAGATGTAGAAATGAACAGAGATGCCAAATGTGCTGATGACAGAAGACAAAATATAAGCAGCTGGCCCCAAAAGGCAATATCTTGCAATGCTGTAAGCACCCTGGGCTACATGAGGCCCCAGGCAGAAGTTTTAGTTACTTCTTTCAGTGCAGAGTTTCAGTTCAGTCCTGTAATCTGATTCTGAACTTCTCCCATCTACTTGTCAGAAATCTATGAAATTGTTGAAATTTTTCATGGAATTGTGGAGTTGTAGAGTGGGAAGGATTTTATTTACTTATTTACAGGGCTCACCTTAGAGATAGGCAGAGTAGGTGATTTGATAGGCTTGCCTTGGTGGTGGGATTTCTTTAATTAGCTCTTCTTTCATTCATCTGTGATTCAAGTGAGAGAAATATGACTCCAAGGCCCTAGGTTCAAATCCCAGCTCTACATTTGTATGATTAAGGGCAAGTTGTGGGATTTCTCTGGTCCACATGTGTAAAATGAGGGACTTGAGGTAGATAGCTCTTTGTTTCTAATCTATGACTTTTTTGAGTGTATAAGATAGTCTGTTGTATGCCAGTCACATAGAACAAGGGTGTCCATAGAGGTACTGCCAACCAGGAGAGTTAGATCAGATTGCTAATCCTCTGACTGGTTTAGCAACAGAGGCCCCACACAAGTGGCAAAGACCAAATCCATGATTTAAAGGATGCCACAGATTAGAGAAAACACACAGGGAAACAATAACTGGCCAAAGGCCATTTTCTTCCTGTTCTGTTTTGTTTTTCTGTTCTGGGTGGGACTTGTGGTTCCTAGAGCTCACTGGGCAGTTCAGTTCTAACCTAATTTAACTTAGGAAAAAGGGTATGTCAGAGCCCTAAGAGACAGAATGTACCTGGTCAGCCTTCACACCTCAGGCCAAGGAAAAAATCCTAGAATATTAGAAATAGAGTTGAACTTTCTTGTTTTATAGAAGATGAGAAGACAGGGAAAGAGACTCCCCAAAGGAGACTAAAGGACTAAAATCCAGGCCTCCAGATTGACAACCAATTCCCTTTTCACTATAAGCTTCTCTCCATATGAATATAGATTAGCTGGGAGTAAAACACAGGAGGACTTCAGTTTCTCTATTAATATACAAAAGCTTCTGTGATTCTATGATACTAAAGATTGTGAGGGAAGGCAGGAAATGGAGAAGGCCACAAGGCTTTATTTGTAGAGCACAGATGGTGATTGCCCATGGAACTCCCACAATTCCATGACCCTCAACTGAAGAAATATTTGAAAAACTCAAGGTCTTTGACAAGATTTAAGATAGCAAGTCTGGCAGCTCTTCTTAATAACTGTCACAGCCTACTTGGCTGAACATCAAGGATCTGCCTTATTGTGGTAAATCCCTCCACCATATGCGGGTCACAGTGTACCTTAGTATCGGGGTGGGGAACAGCCTGCCTTATAGGGCCCCTGTATCCAGTGAGAAAAATCATTTGGTCTGGCCCTGCCAAGGCGATTGAAGGCAACGATGAGCTGAAAGCTAGGTCCAACAACCTACTACTTGAGTTCTATGAATTGACAATTTTGTATGGTCTGCAGACGATGTTATAAATATTCAAATTGTCTTTGGCAGAAAAAAAAAGGTTCTGTACCCCTCTCCCTTAGGAAATAACAGTTATTTTCAGTTCTGTTCAGCTCCAACACTCCCTTCACAGTAACATGCGACTTTTCTGATCATTAGAATCACTCTCCCCTTCTCCCCTCCTCCCCTGACTTTTTTCTTTATGAGAACAGGAAGTTTTCTATCCTATTGTCTCTTCTATATCTTGTAATGAACACCAGCTCCTGAGCTAGGGAGGAACAAGGTCTGCCCCAAAGAAATTCCCCAAGAAGATGGGATCATCTTGAAGAGAAAGGAGATCAGATGAGTCCATCCCAGTTTCTCTTGGGAGCACTGAATAAGGCTTGAAGAAACAAGGTTAAGGTTAACATCTCTGAAATTCCTACTCCCAGCTGGCTGGGGAGAAGACTAAGCTGGTGACAGAAGCATGATTATACCATCTTTTCCCATGATGGGAGGGAGTTCATGGCTTCTAGGGCTATTTTGCCAAACTACACAAGGACAGATTAGTGTGATGGATTTAGCTGAGGTCTCAGGGCCAAACATTTCCTAGGGTGGTAACTGGGACTAAGCCCCAAGCCACTGCATTTAGAAGACACAGGCAGCATTTGGGGTCATTAGGGACATAGAAACTATAGAATTTAGGAAGTTACTAAGAATAATTAGCATAAAAAACTTCCTGATGGTGGTTTGTCTCCTTAGCAGTTTCCTGTCCATATTCTAGGTTTTTAGTCCCCTATCTCTCAATTATCTTCTAGGGTATCTTTTCATGTTTGCCTCAGAGGCAGAAGTGCCTTCTTAAGATTCTTTTGTATAGTGAGATAGAGTGCCCAAACTCAAGTCATGAAGACTCCTCTTCCTGAGCTCAAATCCAGGCAAGTCACTTCTGTGAAAAGAGCTGTCGAAGGAAATAGCAACTCACTGCAGTACCTTTGCCAAAAAGCCCAAATGGGGAGAGGAGATCACAAAGAGTCAAATACAACTGAAAAAAATAACATAGAGGATTGATAGCCCAGAATCTCTTTTGGGAGACTGAGAGAGCTTTCTGAGATAATAAAATATATTATATCTTATATTATACAAATAGATATATTTCTGAGATATTATTCTATATATATGTATATAGAGTATATAGAACTCATTTTCTTTTCTCTCATACTCAATCTGCTTCTTCACTTCCACATTATTATTAGGGGTATCATTATCCTCCATATCCAAACAGTAGCCACAAGTCTTGTTGAATCTCCCTTTATCTGCATCTCCATTTCCATGGCTACCATCAGCCACACATCAGCCCATACCTGGACCATCATAATAACCTCTAAATTGATGTTCTTGCCTCCATTCTCCATCCTCTCCATTACCTAAGCAACTGTCAAGGTAGCATTGCTAAAGCACAGGCTGACCATATCGTCCTCAGTGGCTCCTGTTAGCCCTAGGACCAGATACACATTCTTCTGGCTGTTATTAAAAGGCCTTCACCATCTGAGCCCAACTTTCCAGGCTTGTTGCTTAAACCTCCCCTTCATGTGCTGTAGCTTTCAGCCAAACTGGCCCCCTTCCTGCCCCCTGTATCTGCTATCCTGTCTTCTGTCTCTGTACCTTTGCTCAGATTATCCCCCATACCTGCCATGCTCTCCATCTTCATCTCTTGAAATTTTTCCTTCTCTCTTAGAGCCAGGAAGTGGACCTTAGAACAAAGGTTGTTGGAGGTAGAAAGGGCTTTAGAAAAAAAGCATGCTAGCATGTTAAAACTGGAAAGAACCTTAAAATAAAGAATATTTAACTAGAAAAAAACCCTTTGAATTTAGAATAGCAGAGCCAGAAAGAAATTTAGGATTGTAGGTATTGGAGCTGAGAGGAACCTTAACCTAGACTTTACATATAAGCAAATTAAAGCCCAAAGTGGTGAAATGATCCATTCTGGGGTTAATAGCAGAGCTGGGACCAAAACACCCAACTCCTGACTCCAAACCTAGTGATCTTTTCATTGCATTGTGACACTTCCGGCAAGGTAAAGAATTCTTTAGAGGCAGATAATAACTCTCCATGTTTCTCTGCCATGACAAACACCCGTGGGACTTAGCTCTAGATAAGGTCAGCTCTTCTAACCCAGCTCAGAGAGAAAAAAAGTCTCTTTATAATTGTTAATTGTGGACTAACCCATAGGAAAGTCAGGCAGGAAATCCAAACAAAATGTCCTTTAGGGAGAGTGACCCTGGTGATCCTGTGTTCCAGAGAAGCAGATACTGTGGGTTGATCCTGACCCTGTGCCATTATTCCACTGGGTTGGGCAAATGGGTGTCAAGTTCACCCCTCAGACCTGAGTGTCTTTTTTTTTTTTTTTTTTTTTTTCCCTGAGGCTGGGGTTAAGTGACTTGCCCAGGGTCACACAGCTAGGAAGTGTTAAGTGTCTGAGACCAGATTTGAACTCGGGTCCTCCTGAATTCAAGGTTGGTGCTCCATCCACTGCGACACCTAGCTGCCCTGACCTGAGTGTCTTAAGAGTCCTAGTAATTCATGTTAGACGAGACCCCTAGAACAGAGGAGTCATACACACTTAGTGTGGCAGGAACCAGATTAAAATGTTAACTGGGAAATATTTCGTAAAATGAGCAAAAATATACTAACACATAGATAAAGCTAATACGTGGTTTTATAAGGCAATATGCTGGGGCAATAGGAGGTATCATGGATACAGCATACAGCTTTAGAGCTGGGAAGATCTGAGTTTAAATGTGATCTTAGCTGTGTGATTTCACCCCTATTTGCCTCAGTTCAATTTGCCTCTGTAAAATGGGCTACACACTGGAGAAGGAAATGGCAAATCAAATAGAGAGACCCACTGGATGGGGAAGACTGAACAACAAAGTCATTCCAACCTGGACCCTTCTGAGGTCCTGTCCCCCCGCCCCCATCTTTATTTGCCTTTGACTTGGTTGCCCTCCCGAGTCCTACTTTGTCCCGGGGCATTCCTCCAGAGGCTGTGGGAGGCTCTCCAGGAGTGCTGAGCTGGTCTCAGTTTTTTCTTCCATAAAATTAATGAATTGGAATCTTCAAGGACTCCCGGCTCCAGCCTCCTGTGACTCTGTCAGGCTGTGCTTGGTCACTCCAGGAGGAGCCTGGGCCTGAGGAAAGTGGTCCACATTAAGTGGCCTAAGCTCCAGACTTGTTTTGGAGAAGTGTTCCACCTGGGATTGGGTGGGACTTAATCCTTTGCTTGCTTCCTCTAAGCCAGTCTTGGCAGCTCCCTCTTAATCTCCAGAATCCCTGACATCAGCCCTTGATAGAGAAATGAAAGCCTTGGTGAAAAATGAGATCATCTTGCTTTGGACATTGCCATTATGGAAATTTGCTATGCTCGATTACTCATGTTTATAACCGGTGTTTTATTTTTCTTTTTTTTCCTCAACAAGTAGAAAAAGTGGCTTTTTGGCCGATTGCAAAAACAATTAAATCACTTTAAAAAGAGTAATTATTTTCTTGTCTTTCCCTATCAGAATTCAGTTTAGCCTCTATTTTGATTGTTGTGGAGATATTAGGAGTAGATAAAAACACTGGCTCTTTTTTTGCTATCTGGAATTCCCCCCACTCCAAATATTTAGCTAATGCCTTTGAGGAAAAAAAAACCCCACCAAACAACATTTAAACTCCTTAAAGGCATGAAATCCACTTTTCATCTTTGCTGAGTGGCTTGATAAATACTTGTGGGGGTGAAGAGGGGAGAATTCTTGGCATCTGGATCACAAGGCACTTGCCTAAGAAGGCTTGGAATTATCTAGTTTTGGAAATTATCTAGTTTAATCCCCTCCTTTTGTAGATGTGAAAACTGAGACCCAGAACAGAAAGTAAGGTCCCGAGTTGCCTAACTGGTTGAATTCATCAACATGCATTCATAAGAAATGGTATAATTTAGCTGAAGGATGATGGACCGGGACTCCAAGGATCCATCCCTAATAAATCCTACCCCCGATAGTTGAATGAATCGCTTACCTCTCTGAGCTTCAACTTTCTTCTTCATTTTTAAAAAAAAATTTTGAATAGTATTTTATTTTCCAGATATCTGTAAAGATAGTTTTCAGTATTCATTTTTGTAAGATTGTGTTCCAAATTATTTCCCTCTCTCCATCTTGAATTGTCTTGAATCACTGAATTGTTGAGAAGAGCCAGTTGATCTTCACATAATCTTGTTGCTTCGTACAACGTTCTCTTGGTTCTGCTAGCTTCATGTAATCAGCCTGCCTTTCCTTCCTCCCTCCCTCCCTCCCTCTCTCCCTCTGAGGCAATTGGGGTTGAGTGACTTGCCCAGGGTCACACAGCTAGGCAGTGTTAAGTGTCTGAGAGCAGATTTGAACTCGGGTCCTCCTGACTTCAGGGCTGGTGCTCTATCCACTGCGCCACCTAGCTGCCCTGCCTATCATTTCTTATAGAACAATAATATTCCCTTACCTTCATATACCATGACTTATTCAGCCATTCATTCTGCATTTGATCTGTATCCACTCAATTTCCAATTCCTTGTCACTACAAAAAGATGAGCCTCAACTTTCTAACCTGTAAAATGGAGGTGATAATTGTCAAATCTATTTCACCGGAGTAGTGAGGATTGAAAGAGATAATTAGGTTAAGAGTTTTGCAGACCTGAATGATAATAATCATTAGCATTTATACCGAGCTTTAATGTTTGCAAAGTGCTTTATAGCTATTATATAATTTGATCCTGTGAGGGAGGAGCTATTCCCATTTTATAGATGAGGAAATTGAAGCCTCTGTGGCAGTCCTCATCACCTGACACCTGGATTGTGGCAGAAGAGAGTCTGGGAGTTGTTTTTTCTGTCACAAGTCTTCCCACTCCGTCCATCCTTCATCTGCAATCATCAAAGTGATCTTCCTAAAGATCTGACTGTGTCACCTCCCAGACTCAGTAAACTGCAGTGACTCCTCACCATCTCCAGGATCAAAACCCTTTATCACCCGCCTCTGCTCCTTCCCGAACCATTGTTGCAGTCTTCTCACACCTCCCATCACCCTTTCCACTCGGCCCACCCTTCTCCTCTGCCCTCCAGTGATGAAGGCCTCCTCGTTGTGTCTGGAACAAGACCCCCCATCCTTCCACTCTGGGCATTCTCTGTCTAGGGGACCCCCCTGGCTCTTCCTCCTCATCTCCATCTAATGGCTCCCTTTTATCTCAGCTAATCTCCCTCATCCTACAGGTGAGCCACCTGAGGCTCAGGGAGGCTAAGTGTTTTTCTTCAAGTCACAAAGGTAATAAGTAGAAGAGCCTGGATGGGAGCCCAGGTTTCCTGACTCCCAATTCCCCTCTGGCTGCTGCAGAAACAGGAAATCTGCAGCCCTCAGGACCTGGCAGGGTACAGGGGCGGTTACGCCTGATTTATGAACAAGTGTATTTGTCAGAAATTGTTAGCACACTTCCCTTGGATCCAAGCAAGTTGATTTAACTTTTAACTAAATCTCAAGTGTTTCTTTTTTTAGGAGACTGCCCTTGATTCCTTTTTTCCTTTCTTTCAGATGCATTTCGTCTTCTCCAATGAGGTGGAGCTCCTCTTTGATTTCTGGAGGGTCCACAGTCCAGCCGGTAAAAGTGTAAAGCTCTCTCTTTTCTCTCTCTCCCTCCAGTTCTCCCCCCTTCCTCTATTCCTTCTTCCTCCACTTCTTTCTTCCTAGTCCTCCTCCTTGTTTCGTCCTTCTAGTCTTACCCTCTTCTTCCCTCATCTCCAGTCCTCCTTCTCCTCTCCTTCCAGTCCTCACCTCCAATCCTTTCTCCCACTTCTTCCCTTTTTCCTGTCTTCCCCTATTTCCCCCTTTCCAGCCCCTCCTTTAGTCCTTCCCCTTCTTCTCTCCCTCCAATCCTTCCCCTTCTTCCCTCCCTTCAGTTCTCCTCCCTTGTTCCCTCTCCTCTTCTTCTCTCTGTCCCCCTTTCTTCTCTCCTTTTCTCCCTCCAATCCTTCCCCTCCCTCTTTCCCTCTAGCCCTCCCTTCCCTCTGCTTTTCCTCTCTCCAGTTCTCCCCCTTGTTTCCCTCCCTATAGCCCTCTCCCGATGGGCTGAGGCACTTGAGAACCCCTGTGCTCACCCATGATGAACTATTTCAAGGTTATTCAGATGCAAATTGGAATTCGACCTACCCTGCTCCACACATGAGACACCTGATGGGTACCATCAGCATTAGGGCCCTCACCAGGGCCCAGCCCCGTTATCACTCCATTATAGAGTTGGGGAACCTGAGCTCCCAGCCCAGTTTGGACACTTCCTGTCTTTCGGGCTGTGGATAGGTCACTTGGGTTTTGGTTTCCTCCTCAGAAAAATGGGGCTCCAGTGGGGATCTTGAGGAGAGAGAGATCTGCCCACCTATCTAAGAGCTAGCTGTTATTATTCCCATTTTCCAGAACAGAAAACTGAGATTAAATGATTTGCCCAGGGTTGTACAATTAATGAGCGTCTAAGACAGGATTTGAACTTGGGTCTTCCTGACTCTAAGCCCAGTACTCTATCCTCTATCCTCCCTAAAATGTGACAAATTTTAGTTACTGGTCGTTTATGGGGTTTGTTATTGTTTCTGTCATATTCAAGTCTTCATGACCCCATTTGGTGTTTTCTTGGCAAAGGCCAGAGCACTTTGCCATTTCCTTCTTCTGTTCATTTTACAGGTGAGGAAACTGAGGCAAACAGGGTTAAGTGACTTTCCCAGGGTCGCATTGCTAGTGTCTGAGGCTGGATTTGAACTCAGGAAGAAGAGGCCCCCTGACTCCAGGCCCAGCACTCTATCTACTAAATTGCCAGGGCCACATCCAGGTTTTGCTATTTACTAGTTTAGGGAACTTGGCAAAGACGTTAAATTCTGAATCCCAATTTCCTAAAATGTTTTGATTAGATTTTTAGATGACCCCTAAATTCTCCTCCAGCTGGAGAGCTGACTTTCCTGTAGAGAAACCAGAGCTCCTGATCTGTCAGCAGCTGCTCCACTTTCAGGCTGGGCTTTTTTCGCGGTGTGCAAGTCAATCCTAGTTGTGAGAAGGCTTTAATTTTAATCTTAAACTGTTAACTCACTCATCTCTGTAAAATATCAATCATAGGCCCAGCCCTCCATCAGCGTTTTCAATTCTTTCATCAGCAAACCCAGGTGCTATTTTACATTCCCATTTTACAAGATTGAGGCTCACAGTTAGGAATAGACATAGCTAGTATCTGGCTCTCTTAAGGGTGGTTTCCCTTTATTTGAGCCCAGAGGGCTTAAATACTCCAATGAGTATTTGTTATATTCAAATTTTATTGTATATAAAATGGATATAGCAATTACAGGCTTTTAAAAAGTGGTGATGGAGAACTCTTAATTTTTTTTTAATTTTATTTTATTTAGAATTTTTTTTCACAGTATATATGCATGAGTAATTTTTTTTTTATAATATTATCCCTTGTATTCATTTTTCCAAATTATGCCCCCCTCTCTCCATTCCCTCCCCCCGATGACAGGCAATCCCATACATTTTACATGTGTTACAGTATAACCTAGATACAATATAAGTGTGTAAATACCATTTTCTTGTTGCACATTAAGTATTGGATTCCGAAGGTATAAGTAACCTGGGTAGATAGACAGTAGTGCTAACAATTTACATTCACTTCCCAGTGTTCCTTCTCTGGGTGTAGTTGTTTCTGTCCATCATTGATCAACTGGAAGTGAGTTGGCTCTTCTTTATGTTGAAGATTTCCACTTCCTCAGAATACCTCCTCATACAGTATTGAAGTGTACAGCGATCTGGTTCTGCTCATTTCACTCAGCATCGAACTCTTAATTTTTTATGGTCCTATTCCTGTTTGTAGCTTCTGGCGTTCGGCTTCTCTTGCTGTCCTTTTCTGTGCTTGCTGCAAGGTAGATGACCGAGGAGGGCATTCTGGGTGGGTAGAGGGACTGCTGTTCAAGGCTAATAAGAACAGTTCTGGGAAGTCAGGGCATAGTAGACTTGGAGTCAGGAAGAATCCTGCTTTAGTCAATTGCTAGCTGTGAGACAAACAAAAAACTTCTCTCCTTGCTTTCAGTTCCTCATTTATAAAAGGAGGTTGGACTTCAAAGTCATTGAGGACCCTTCCTGTTCAAAAACTCTGATCCTATGAGGGTCCTTGAGGGGAAGTGCAACTGAGGATCACAAGGTGGGCTGCCCTTTGTGCACTGTCCTGAATGTCTTAGAGCAACTAGGGTTTGGGTCTTTGGGCCTAACTAGGACAGGGTCATCAGGATAGACTCTTCCAGTACAGTGCAGAAAGGGGCACAGAACACAGAACAGCCTTCTCACTCAGAGTATCATTTTGGAAATTTTAAATTTATAATTAATTTAATAAAATAATTTTAATTTTCCAATTAATAGAAATGCACTTTTCTTTTCCATTCAATGCCCCCAATGAAAAAAAAAAAAAGGAAAAAAGAAAATCCCTAGAACTAAATATGCAAAGTCAGACAAACAAGGAAAACAGATTTCCACATTGATCTACCATCTGAATCCAGTGTAATCCACAGAGAAAAGGTCCACAGGGAAGAGAAGATGGTGAAAGTAAGAATAACTGCTTATGTGACTGACATCTATAACAACTTCCAGTGCATTTTTATATTCATCAAAGCAAGTGTGTGAGAGAGGCAGGGTGGAATTACTATCCCCATTTTATAGATGGAGAAATTGAAGCTCAGAGTTTAGTCCCACAGCACATCGCTAGTTAGTGGCAGGGCCGGGATTGATCCTAGGTTCCCTACCCCCCTCCTAGTACACTTCCCCCTTAAAAAAACAATCAACCACAACAACTATAGTTCATATAAACACAGAGAGATGCAAAAAATGAGAAGTCGTGGCCCAAGCCCAAGAGAATGAACAATGAAGAAGCAAATAAGATGCTCTTGGCTACCTTTAGTTTTGTTTTCCTCCTTTCTTCCTCTCTCCCCCTCTTTTGTGTAGTTATTATTAGTGTGTTTACAATCTGTCTGGCTATACTGCTTTTAGGTGACTTATTCTAGTTCATCAGGCTACCTTGGAAGGGCAGAGTCTTGTGGAAATCAAGAAATGTCTAGCATGACCGTAAGGGACAAAGGGCAATGAGTTGAAGGATCTAGAGTCATAAGTCTTGCTGTTACTCAATAGTTAACATGTCGGGTAACTATAAAATACATAATATAAATGTAATATAACAGTTACTGTGCAAGGTAACTAAAGCATATAAATGTAATATACACATATATATATGTGTGTGTGTGTATGTAAATAAGCAAGTACATGCAGGTTAAATATAATACATAATATAAATGTAATACACACACATATGTAAAATAGCTACCGTGCAGGAGAGCCAGAGCTGGAGCCAGGAGAACTAAGTTTAGGTTTCATCCCATCTCATGCATTCCCATCATAGGCCAATCTTAGAGGCACTATTTTCTCATCTGTAAAATGGGGGTCATAATACTTGTACCACTTACCTCCCTGGGGTATGTTCATGCAGTTGTCATTAATTGCTACATGACCTGGAGCAAGATCTTTCCCTGAGCCTCAGTTTCTCTCTGTGAAATGAAGGGTTTGCCTTGGATGATCTCCAGTCTAATGCTAGGGTCCTGGGAAGTTTGGACTCCAGGCAGGACGGTGTGTGTGGTGAGCACGGCTCAAGGTCAGAGGCAGTGGAAGAAGCAGAGTTCCTGAGACCAGCCTCTGGTAACAGGCATAGTCTCTGGAACCGTACGGCCCCTTGGGGAGCTCCCTGGGCTGGGCGGGGGTCTCGAGCTGGGTTTCCTTCTGCAGGCATGGCCGTTTCTGTGCTGGTGGTCCTCCTCCTGGCCGTGTTGTACGAAAGCATCAAAGTTGGCAAAGTGAAGTTGTTCCACTGGTCCCTGCTCCACACGCCCCCAAACCACAGCCAGCCCCTGACGGAATATACGGACCAGGAGTCTACAAACTCCGGGTCAGCTCAGAGCAACAGCGACCGAACGAGGTAACGGATAAGGGGGGGCCTGGAAACATGGGCTCAGGCACAGTGCTCTGAGGGAAGCACTTCACTTCAGCTCCAGAGCCGCCCTGGGCCTCGAGGACTGGAGCTCTCTTAGTCTACGCCTGACCTAGGTCCTCCTGTCTGATTGCCCTCCCCAAGCTGAGTCTGTTCCTCTCTCCCCACCCGCCCAAAACCGGCCTGAGCCTCCATGAGGCGATAGAATGCTCTTCTACTTCCCTCTTGCCTTTAGCAGGACTTGCTTTCCCACCGGGCAGCCATTAATGGTGCCCAGTATACCTCTGCCTTGAGCTTTGGAATGTCTCAGCATGCTGCTCGCATTTATGTGGCGCTTTGTTAGGTGCTTTTATATCCATGAATGAATAGTTGATCCATTTATCGTCATCCCCATTTTACAGATGAGGAAATGGAGAGCGACATGACTAGGCTAGAACCACACAGCTTGAACCCAGTCTTCTGCATAGAAATTGGCTGTTCTTCCTGCTAGAGCAGGCTGCCTTTTCCCTCATAGCCTAACTTTCCAGTCCGACCCCCCCTCCCTCACCCTTGGTACTCCTCTAACTCCGTTATTTTGCCTACCTAGGTGGTTCCTGAGTCACCTGGGTCAGTCTCTGATCCACGTTGTCCAGGTGGTCGTTGGCTACTTTGTGATGCTGGCTGTGATGTCCTACAACACCTGGATATTCCTTGGCGTGATCCTGGGCTCAGCCATCGGTTACTACTTGGCCTACCCCCTCCTCAGTGTGGGGTAGGGGGCAGGCTGGCCTCCGGGACCACTCAGCACCTTGGAGAGCACCCTCTCTTCTGTGCTTATTGGAGAACCCCCCCACACACACACACTCAGAAGCAGGCCCTTCTCGACAGCTGCTCCCCCCCTCAGCTCTCTTCCGTGGCCTCTGAGTGGAGGAACAGCGGGCCCGCGGGCTGACCTAACCTCCTCCCCAGGCTGGCCACTGCGGCCACCAGCAGGGCTCCTCGGGAGAAGGAAGACAGCAGATGTCCATCATGTAATCTGCTCTTGGATTTCCTGGCTTGGAAAGGCAGCGATTGGGGGAGGGGTAGTGCTCTACACCTGCTCTCCTTCTCTATATTGTGCCTTAGTTCCAATGGAACGAGCCATGCAGGGCTAATTGCTCTCCTCTTCCCCTTTCTGTGGGAATAGAGGCCATGTCAGCTTTTCAAACTCACCTCTGTGCCTTAGGAATGCTAGGAAATTGAGATTGGTGTGTGTGTGTGTGTGTGTGCGCACACGCATGTGCATGTGTATGTATGTACACGTGTATGTATCTGTGGGGGGGGGGGTATGTGTTTTGATCTGAGATTCATTTCCTCCACTTCTTTTCTTCCCAACCCCTAAGCCCCAGGTCACCTGCACTGGGCCTTATCAGCACAAATAAGGTTTTTTAATGGAATACTCTCCCATTCTGTTCACATTCAAAGCCTGGTGGTGTAGACTGAGTCTTGGTGGTGGAATACTTGAATAGTCGACCCTGATACTTAGGAGCTTGGTCACTTTCCCACTCAAACAGAATGGGTTGGACTAAATCCTTAAAGAGTTTTCTAGCTCCAAATCTCTGGTCCATTTCCTTCACTTTTCTGAGGGGACTCACTGAACCAATTAAGTTAAATAATGCTGAAGGAGACATTTTGAGGGCTGAGGGGCCTGGGGACCTTCCGAAGGACTGGGTCCCAAGTGCAGAAGGGACTGCCCTTCAAGGATGCCGTGAAAGGAATGACTCTGGGGTTCTTGGATTAACTTTAACAAGTGCACGTAGGCTGTCCGTGGCAGATGCAGGAATATTACCCAGTGCTCCTGACCCAGGGAGGGCCCCTTCCACTGGACAGCACTGCCTGCTCCCTGTTGGAAGACAGTGGAGTTGTGTAATTATTAGTCTGGACAGATATTGATGACCTCCCTTTCCATCATCTTATTCCAATCCTTTTCTAATTAAGAAAAATGTCAGTGCCATTTAATAATCTTCAAAATCTCATTTTTCTTGCCTCCTCTATCCCATGAGCTGTCAGAGAAAACACTGGATGTTCATTTAAAATATTCATTACCGTCCTAGTCTGCTGTTGGACAAAGATTAAATCAAACTTAAGCCATTTATTCCTTAAAGAATTTATGATCTAAATAAAAATATAATTTATATTTTGGCATCTTATTAGTACTTTTTTAAAAATGTTACTTTGATTATATCATTTTGGGGAAGAGTATGGCAAACAAAAAAAGACATAGCTATGGAAGAAGAGCAGAACAGGGATTGAAGGGATAGAAATAATGATTAGTGGAATTCATCCCAAGTAATGAAATTTATTTTGTTAAATGAATGGAGTTTTAGATGTTAAGCTAGTCTATCTACTTCAGATTTTGCCTGGGGGTCTCTATTTCCTTAGGGTCAGCAGAACAGAGATGAGTGTCCTTTAGGAGGAGAAATGAGTTCTGAGGAGATATCTCTAGAAGCTGCCATTACATCAGTCTTGTGATCTAGCTTCTTAATGCTACTAATCTATGGATTATAGAACAGAAATGAATCTTTTAACCCCCTGAGTTTCTCATGGTTCCCAAGAGGCAGGAAGCTGTATCAAGTTTACATATAGATAACCTTGTCAGAGTATTAGTACGATGGGATTTCAGGGATATCAATACAATTCATCTTCCCTATTCCCAAAATGCTTTGGTTTTCTGTTAAATCATTAACTAAGAATTTTAATAACAAAATATTTTAAGTCATTAAAATCAATGTTTTTGGCTTAAGGCTCTTATTCCAAAGCACCTGGGAGCAATCTCACTAAGATGTAAAGGAAAAATCCAAGGTCATCAATCAGTATCAACAGATGAGGAAACAAGCCCAAGAACATGGCCTTGCCCAAGTCCTGGGGTCATTGCCAGAATTGGGATTTGAATCCTGGTCTTGCTGCCAGAGCCAGGTTCTTAGCACCACTGCTAGCTATGATACCTCCGGAGGGGCAGTCAGATGGGCCCACGTGGAATAGGGAAGGAGGAGCCTGAGGGGGAGGAACAGGGTCTGTGGGATCCCTTTGATTCATCAATAAACACTCAATGGCTGGGGAAGAAGTGGAAATAGAATAATTTTGGAAGTCAAAAGTCAAGGTCTGAATTCCAGTTTTCCAGCTTAATCATGCAAACTTGGGCTAGAGGCTGTGACTATTGTACTTGGGACCTGCCAGGGTGAATATGCCAGGGAGTAGTGGCTACTGGAGAGGCAGCATCAACTCAGAATCTCTTGGGATTCCTTCATGCTTTTGCTACATATTCCCCACAAATGCTTCACAGCATTATTATGGGAGACTTCTGTTCTTCAGACTCTTTAGAGTGGGAAGATCCACAGATCTTTGAGGCAGCTTAAACAATTCCATGGGAAGAAAACTGAATTCTCACTGGCTACAAAGTAGATTTGAGGTTAACTGTTCTTTAGCCATCTCAAAGGGCTCATTCCAATTCTTATTATTATTCTACAATTGTAGAAATGGTTACGATCTGAAATCTCCAGTATATAAAACAATACACTGAGGTTTGTTTATACTGCAAATATTTTATTTCATTTATAATCATTTTGGTGTTTTTTATAAAGTTTCTCCCTAGCAACGTTGTTGATTTCTCATTTTACACTCTCAAAGGGCAGGGACTGAATCTCATTCATGCTGCAACCAGCACAGCACATAAAAAACCATTACTAAGACAAAGGTGAAGTTTAGAGGCAGAATGGGTGTGGGAAAGGATTCAACTCCTCAGGCTGTTATATGCAATACCATTTTTAATTGGTATAAGAAAAATAACAGCTTTTGGGAGATATGGAAATCAAAGTTTTCATTTTAATATCACTATGGGTCCATGCTAGTTGCATGATCCATGGACAATATCTCCAACAAGAAACTAGTTATCAATTCACTCCAGCTTCTGGCTCTGAACAAACGCCTTTGAGCTAGAGCCCAAGTTGATCCCAAATTAGTCAATGGTCCTGGGATGCAACAACCAAGAAGGGGGCTACTGGGACTCATTCAGTATCCATAGTCAGGGTCACTGGAATGGATCTGCACTGGAGAAGGAAGATCATAGTTGATGGCTTATGGGCAAAAAGTCAAAGTCAACCAAATTCTATTCTGTCATTTCCTTTTTTCCCCCCCACTAGGTAATGAGCTCTGGAAATATTTTTGCATATAACTGTTCGTGAGCTCCAGATGCCAAGATGACTTTGGCTTTATTCATTCAAAAGTCAAACATTTATTAATTTCTTGCTATATGCAAGGCACTATGCACAGTAAGGCCATGGGTTCAAGAGAACATGGAAATCTCTCCCTTTTCTTTGAAGACCTAGAGAGAACCAGCAAACCAGCAACAATCTAGGAGGAGTGAGTTGTCCTAAAAATACAAAATTGAGTAATCCCATGGATTTCTAGAGGAAAAAAGAAACAAAAATAACCAGTTTAAAATTAATTGGTTTGCAAAGAATTTAAGAAATGGCTCCTGACCTGTCCTACCTGCCAGTCCTTAATTCTTTCAGAGAGTCATTCACACTCCTCAGGTAAAACCATTAGAACCACCTCAGTTAAAACTATTACAACCAAAGGCGATTTCATCCCAGAGCATTTAGAGATTGAGTTCCATTGACTTTTATTTTATGTTTGTTAATCTCAAATATTCATTAATATATGATTTCAGACTTAAGGCAGAGAAAAAGACATCTGAGAGCCTAGGACTGAACTCCTAATGTAAGAAGGTGATCAGCTAGACAAAATCCATTACATGGAGGAAGGGAAGGAATCACTAACAAGCAGTTACCTATATTTTATCAATTGGAGGTCTCAAGGTCATTTATTAGTATGGTGAGGCTCACTGAATCAGGTCATCTCAAAGATCCTATTTGGCTCCAACAATTAGCAAGGAAGAGGCTTAAGTAACACAGGAATGAGTTCAGTAGAGCACATTAACAAAGCAGGGATAGGACAAGCTAACTGACAGGGGCTGGTTTTAGGGCTGGGCAAGAGAAGCAATCAAAGGTCCTCCAACAGAAGAAAAGCAGTTCTTCTGAGGTTTCATTTCTTTCTTTTCAATGCTGGCACTCCTGTACACCACCAGGCACTGCTACACACAGTGCCTACCAACGGTGGCTCTGGCCTTAGAGAAAGAACGAACTCACTAAAGCTCTGACAGGAGACCAGAATCCAATGGCTGGCAGTGGCAGCACTTTTGGTGAGACAGATTCCAAGGGTAAAGCCATATTCCTTTTCAACAGCAAATGATCAGTGCAGAGGGCTATGGGACTCTACGACTGAGAAATGCTTTCTTTCTGGTGCAGAACTCCGAATTTGGGTTTCAGGAGATACTCTGTAAGGTCTCAGCCCAAGAAGGAAAAAACCCAAACAAACTAGGAGTTGTCTTTAGCATCTCCTAGTAGAAGATGATGTCACGGGACCATTCCAAAGGAGCTGCTGGAGATCAGAGTTCCATTTGCTTTATTACTTGGAAAAGATGTGTATGGACAGTAAAATGCCAAAGGCTGCTTTCTGCACCAGCAGCACCAGACATCAGGGGGATGCCCCAAATGGAAGGATGCTGTCCCAATGCTTACTGGGATGGGCCAGAAATTTCAGCCCGGGAGAGGGTTAAGAAATTCTGGACCTTACCCTGTTGCCCACCCAGAACCAGGGTCAGCTGTGCAAAACAGTGCTCAGAAAGAAAAAGGCAGAGTAGGGCAGGCTGAAAGACCTCTATACTAGCTCTCAAATCTTCATCCCAGCCAGTCAAGGTCGTCATCATCATCATCATCCTCAAAAAGGGGCGCTGGGGGTGGGTGTCCCTTCATGCTCTGATAAGACAAAAAACAACCATAAATCTTGGATTCTATCTGTGAAATAGATAATTTCCCAAGAATCAAAGATTCAAAACCTTTTTTCCAAGTCAAGCTGGACAGTGAGTTGTTGATTGAGAAAGCCAGCATTTAGCCCCCCTCCCCCCCATCATGGTATGCTTGGCACTAAGGAGGCCAGCTCAAAACAGTAGTTCTTACCCTTACATGTATACATGTTTAATCAAACAGATCCAAATGGGTAAAGAGAAGAGAAACATTTCTTTTAATACAGAAAAAAGATCATTCTTGCTTAGCTACTTGGAATCTTGTTTTATTTATTTTATAGTTTTCCCTCTCATATAGTCAGTCACTTCAGCATTTTAGATACAGGGTAGTAGAGGTAAAAGGATAAGAGAAGGAGGAGAAGGAGGTGTCAAGAAATGAGTATAGACAGAGCAAAATGAAGAGAAACAATAAACAAATAGGAGAGAGTTTTATCTAGTTGGGAAGTAAGAAGCCATGAAAAAGACAGTCAGAAAAAGGCATGCAGAAAGAAATGGACTGTTTTGAAAAGTCATTTTAATTTAATGTGCTGTTACTCATAAGAATACTGCTAGAGTTCTGTCACCACAGTTTTTCTGAAAAATTGGGATAGAAAATACAGTCCCCTAACCACTCTCATCCTTCCAATCCAGCTTTTGCTTTTGGATACCACATAGTCAGGAACAAAGGACTGTATAGGGCATCACTCCTAATTTGGGATGTGTAATGGGCCTGGAACTGATCCCCCTGTGCGGAAGGGAGCCGCCCTAATGTCAGTCATTTCCAGGATGTGGTTCCGGGTCGACTAATAGAGCTACGTGTCAGTAGATGCGTGGAACTATGAGTTGCCTGGCCATATAAGGAGAAAAATGGCTAGACATTGCTAAAAGAGCTGGCCCCACCCACGAAGGGAGAAATGGGGAGGGTCCAAGAAGATTCTGTATAAAAGTAGGGAACAGCAACGGCTCGGGGAGACATTTTGGGAAGCAGACAATAAAGAACAGCTCTGCTACATGTTGGCTCTCTGTTTGCTTATTCCCCGCTCCTGTCTCCGGAGCAGGGCCGGAGACGTCCGAAGGCTGGTGATAGCGTGAGGCGCGCAGTAAGAAACTTTCAGTTTCCAGTGAAGCTGCAGGGAAGCAGACCCACAACAGGGATGCCCTGTATTACCAGCTCCACTCACTCTTACAGCCACTTATTCCTATGGGTGGTTAAGATGGGAGAGGTAGTAACAATGGATATTGGGAAAAACTTATCCCTCCTTTTGATGAGGTTGCTTTTGAATTTCTTACTCTAGATACCTGGGGGCACAGAGTTCTTGAGGTCCACACTGTAGGCTGACTTTTACAATACAATACAATTCAATACAATACAATACAATACAATCCCACTTCTGCCCTTGTAAGATGCTGCTGGTCCAAGTGATCACCACAATTTATCATTTAACTTCAGATGGCACTATGCCACAAGGAAAATTGTCTTGGAACAGGAGTCAGGAGCTGGGCAGACAATGGTCAAAAAAAAAAAAAAAAAAAAAAAAGGCACTGCAGGGCCAGCTCGGGGGCCTCTATATTTGCTTTTGATTGGATACTAACCAATCAAGGTCTTTATTGTCCTCATCCATCAAAAGCAGTTTGACCTTTACCTTGCTTTGTGACCTTGGGCACTTGAGCTAAAGTGGCTTCAATTTCTTTTTCCATGAAGTAGAGGAAATGGTCTACCTGGCACTGAAGGTTTCCTCCATTTCTAAAGTTTTGTGCCCTACAAGAACTAAGATTTTGAGGCATGTTATGTTACCAGGCTGTTGTAGATTCTTTGGTTAGCATTAATTTTTTGATGTGGTAAAAAGGGATGCCCATATGGACCCACACTTAACACCATATACCAAGATAAGATCAAAATGGGTCCATGATTTAGGCATAAAGAATGAGATCATAAATAGATTAGAGCAACAGAGGATAATCTACCTCTCAGACCTGTGGAGGAGGAAGGAATTTATGACCAAAGGAGAACTAGAGATCATTATTGATCACAAAATAGAAGATTTTGATTACATCAAATTAAAAAACTTTTATACAAACAAAACTAATGCAAACAAGATTAGAAGGGAAGTAACAAATTGGGAAAACATTTTTACAGTTAAAGGTTCTGATAAAGGCCTCATTTCCAAAAAATATAGAGAACTGACTCTAATTTATAAGAAATCAAACCATTCTCCAATTGATAAATGCTCAAAGGAACAGACAATTTTCAGAGGATGAAATTGAAACTATATCCACTCACATGAAAGAGTGTTCCAAATCACTATTGATCAGAGAAATGCAAATTAAGACAACTCTGAGATACCACTACACACCTGTCAGATTGGCTAAGATGACAGGAACAAATAACGATAAATGTTGGAGGGGCTGTGGGAAAACTGGGACACTCATGCATTGTTGGTGGAGTTGTGAAAGAATCCAGCCTTTCTGGAGAACAATCTGGAATTATGCCCAAAAAGTTATCAAACTCGGCATACCCTTTGATCCAGCAGTGCTACTACTGGGCTTATATCCCAAGGAAATACTAAAGAAGGTAAAGGGACCTGTATGTGTAAGAATGTTTGTGGCAGCCTTTTTTGTAGTTGCTATAAACTAGAAACTGAGTGGATGGCCATCAATTGGAGAATGGCTGAATAAATTGTGGTATATGAATGTTATGGAATATTATTGTTCTGTAAAAAAACGAACAGCAGGATGATTTCAGAGAGGTCTGGAGAGACCTATATGAACTGATGCTGAGTGAAATGAGCAGAACCAGGAGATCATTATACACTTCAACAACGATACTGTATGAAGATGCATTCTGATGGAAGTGGATATCTTCAACATAAAGAAGATCTAATTCACTTCTAGTTGATCAATGATGTACAGAAACAGCTACACCTAGAAAAGGAACACTGGGAATTGAATGTAAACTGTTTGCACTACTGTCTTTCTACCCAAGTTACTTATACCTTCGGAATCCAATTCTTATCATGCAACAAGAAAATTGGATTTACACACATATATTGTATGTAGGTTAAACTGTAACACATTTAATATGTATGGGATTGCCTGTCATCTAGGGGAGGGAGTAGAGAAAGAGAGGGGAAAATTTGGAAAAAATGAATACAAGGGATAATGTTGTTTAAAAAAATTACTCATGCATATGTATTGTCAAAAAATATATATAATTATAAAATTAAAAAAAAAAAAAAAAAGGATGCCCAAACACCTAACTGTATTTATTCTTTGGCTTTCCCCCTGAAAAAAATCTAATTTTGAGTTGAAAGGCTACCACACTCTATTAAGCAGCTGAAATAACAGATTTTTTACCAAGGCAGGGACTTAAGCACAGGAGTGAAGGATTCTGGAACAAAGATTCAGGACCTTGATGTTGTCATTGACATTGCTTCATGTGCCTGGAAAATTCACTTTGGCCTAAATTTTTCACTGATGCTGCAAGAAATGTGTCCTTGTACACTTATATAGGAGTGGTCTGTGGTTTCTATATATGTTTAGCCTCAATGATCTGTATTAGGGGTACTGGCTGGATGAAGGGTTAGAGTCTAGTTCCAGGTCAGATGTGTGATCTTGGAAAGCTCAAAATATCTCTCTAGAACTCTGTTTTCCCCTCTGTGAAAAAGGAGGCTGGGTTAGATGGTTTCTAAGATCTCTAATAGCTCTGACAACCTATGATTCTATTATTTGCAATCCTGTTCACAGTATACATATATTGTATTTAACATGTACTTTAACATATTTAACATGTATTGGTCAACTTGCCATCTGGGGGAGGGGGTGGGAAGAAGGTGGGAAAAAATTGGAACAAAAGTTTTTACAACTATCAATGCTGAAAAATTACCCATGCATATATCTTATAAATAAAAAGCTATAATAAAATAAATAAATAAATAAAAGTATGCAAGCACCCACCACCATATATGTAGGACTGCCTCATTTCATGCCCAAGATTTGTTTGACAGAGTCCAACTCAAAGAACCCAATAAGCAGGCTACCAAGACTCTGGATTGTTTTGACCTGAGTATTGTTTCTTAAGAATAGGTCATGAGGGTCTCTTGTAATGGTGACAGGATAAGCCCTAAATTTCCTTACCACTTCATCTTCATCTTCATCATCAGGCACTGGAACTGGCTTTGATGCTTTCAGTGTTGCCCCTTTAAATAAGCAATCTTCATCACCGTCTGTGAAACTGAAAGAAAACCAGGTTATCAGCAGCAAAAAGTACTGCTGCTTCTGACATGGCAGGAATTACTTTATTCCTGCTTGGCACCGGAAGTTTCAAGAATTGTTTTTGTTTGTGAGAAGCTAGATTTAGAGTTAAAAGAAGCCATAATCTCTCTCTAGGAATGATGAGCTCCTAAGTAATAAATTTACCGGTGCAGCTAGGTGGCACAGTGGATAGAGCACCAGCCTTGAATTCAGGAGGACCCGAGTTCAAATCTGGTCTCAGACACTTAACACTTCCTAGCTGTGAAGCCTTTCTCAATCTGTTAATTCTCAATCTTCCCTCCGCTGATTATCTCCAGTTTATGTAGCTTGTTTGTGCATATCTGTTTGCAAGTTATCTCTTCTGTTAGAATATAAGTTTTTCCTCCATTAATCCGAGATTAGGGGTAGCATGGTGTAGTGGCTAGAGTGTTGAATTTGGAGGCAGAAATAGACTCTGGATTCAAATCCTATGCAATTTTTTTCCTCTAAATTTGACACTATGCTGTGCTCCCCTTAAATCTTGTGTTGGTGAAGAGGGATGTGGCCTTTTTCTTGTCAGTTCTTTGGATTTATATCTGATGGGAAACTCACTGTGTTTCTTCAGCTATTGGGAACTTGACATAAGATAATTAGGCATGACTAAAAGCACATCAGTTTGAAAAAGAAACTGAATCTAAAATTCACGATGAGTTGAGTTCAAATGCTCTAAATTTCATTTAAGAAAACAAAATACTAAGGCATTTTAAAAAATCACTAGGAATTCAGTTACTTAAATCAAGAAAAAACAAAAGGCTGCCTCTTTCTAGCTAATGTTATGATTGGGATACTGTACCATCACTACCACAATTACTATTACTGGTCAAGTCACTTAATGCCAGCCTCAAAAAATAATAATAAATTTACCAATGCTGACAATCAATTCTACACTTGCCATTAAGGGAAGACAGCAACCAACCTGGCCTTTTGGTGCTCTTGCCTAAGTCTGGGGTTGGCTGTTGGTTCTGCAACATTCACAACTGTGCCCAGCTGCGTCTTGGTGGTTCTGGTTGTGGCAATGGGACAATCTTTCTCTTCTTCCTTGTGGAGGGGCTTGAGTTCTCCCCTTGAATGTTCAGGTTCCACTGACAATGGGTCCTTTTTCTTGTGCCTTACAGCCTGATGGGTGGTTGACTGCAAAGTTTTTTCATTCTCCTGTCTCTGGGTTTCTGGCTCTGCCAATCCAACACAAGCCTCTTCTGACAGGCTGCTTTTGTGACGTTTCATTTTGTTATCAACATGAGTTTCTTTATACTCAGGTTCCCAGACTGCAGTATTTCCCAGAACTGGTGGCATGGGTGGAATTGAAGTTGGGGGCCCTGGAATACCTCGAGATGGAACTCTAGATGAACTTCGGGGGAGAGGGTTCCCAGGCACATCTAGACTTTTCTCTACCTCTGAATTGTGCTTCCTGGGATAGATGTTCTCCATCCCATTCTGTGTCTCAAAGGCTTTAGGCAGTGGAGTCTCTGGCTTGTCTTTCTGATCCACTGGTTTGGCTGTGGGCTTGAGCTCCTCCCGATCCAGGGTTCTAAGACTTGGAGTTGGAATGCTTATGGCTAAGGGCTCCTTAGGTGGTTTCTGGAGCTGTTCTTCTTCCTCCTCACTGCTGCTCTCCTTTTCTGACTCCTGGGGAATCAGCAGAAGCAGTGTCTCCAGCTGTCAGGAAAGCCAAGGGTGTAGGACATTAGTATTGATACAAAAGCATCAGATAATTCATTTCCTAGTTCTTTATAATAGAGAGAAATTCTTGTCTCATCAGCTAGACTGGCCTCAATATGACTAATCAACCATGAGCAAATAAAAATGATGTGGGCTAGGGATAAATGATGCTGCTGCTGCCCCTGCGACTGCCACCACCACTAACACTGCTATTACCATCACTACCACAATTACTACTACTGGCATTTCCAAGTTGTGTCCCAAAGCAGAGATATGAGAAAATATCTTCTTTCCCTCATTTTAGAGGCTG
>NC_133618.1:496926585-497051585 GCF_048593235.1 Sminthopsis crassicaudata | reverse complement strand
GTGTGTAATGATATTGGAAAGTACTGTAAAAACAAAAAGCATCAATAAAACATTTTTTTAAAAATGTAAACACATCATTTCCAGCTCTGTTCCAGCTTCCCTGAAGGGTTCCCTCTAGAGCTGTAGAGAGAAACCAGTCCCTAACTCCTACTTTCCTCAGTAGTCCCTAGCCCTTTACTCCAGACCTCATGCTAGAGGGGGATCCAGAATCTCTTGCGGAAGCACCTGGAGGGAAGGCTCAAGCCTCTGATCTGGCCTCTGAGCCACCTGGGGGAGAATTGTCTTTGTTACACACTCTATGTCCAACATTGTGTTTTCAAGTACATTAATGCTGCTGCTGTATGGGTTCCTATTTGAAGAAAACCTGATACATGAAAAGCTGATTGAGATGAATTAGAGGCTGGTCATCTGCAGCGTGAAATGATTTTTTCTCTTCAGAAAAGGACTTGCTCCACAATCTTGCCTTAAGCCACCCCTGATTTCTAACAGTGCCAGCACAGAGGCCTCCCACTGGCCTTCTCTGGCAATGGGTGATAATCATGGCACTGTTTCTGTACAGGGCCATTATGAGACTCAACAATAATAAAACTGTGTTTAGCTCCAATTTCTTTTTTTTTTCTTTTTTTTTTATAATTATAAAATTTTTTGACAGTATATATGCATGAGTAATTTTTTTAATAACATTATCCCTTGTATTCATTTTTCCAAATTATCCCCTCCCTCCCTCTATTCCCTCCCCTAGATGACAGGCAATCCCATACATTTTACATGTGTTACAATATAACCTAGATACGATATAAGTGTGTAAATCCAATTTTCTTGTTGCACGTTAAGTATTAGATTCCGAAGGTATAAGTAACCTGGGTAGATAGACAGTAGTGCTAATATTTTACATTCAATTCCCAGTGTTCCTTCTCTGGGTGTAGTTGTTTCTGTCCATCATTGATCAGCTGGAAGTGAGTCGGATCTTCTTTATGTTGAAGATTTCCACTTCCATCAGACTATATCTTCATACAGCATTGAAGTGTACAGAGATCTTCTAGTTCTATTCATTTCACTCAGCATCAGTTGATGTAAGTCTCTCCAAGCCTCTCTGTATTCCTTCTGCTGGTCATTTCTTACAGAGCAATAATACTCCATAACCTTCATATACCATAATTTACCCAGCCATTCTCCAATTGATGGACATCCATTCATCTTCCAGTTTCTAGCCACTACGAAAAGGGCTGCCACAAACATTTTGGCACATACAGGTCCCTTTCCCCTCTTTAGTATTTCTTTGGGATATAAGCCTAATAGCATTAGTTCCAATTTCTATTGCAAAATCATAACCCTTTTGGGGCAGGTGAATCGTTCCTTTGCATTTCATTGTTTCCAGCCTCTGTAGAGCAATATTGGTGATGTTATCATGGGCAAATCATTCCTTCCTTTCCCCCCTAATTTCTACCTAGACCACAGAGACCTGAAACCAGAAACATGAAAGATTCTCCTTCGAAAGCAGGGGTTGCAAAGGCAGACAATGTCATTCAACAAACTTTTTAAAAAGCACTTAATATGTATAGGTACTATGCTAAGGAGTGTGAAACCAAAGATTGAGAGTTCTTGCCATGAGGAGATTATATTCCACTGGGGAAGTACAACATTTACAGATAAGCAAACACAAGGTAAACTGAGGAAGGAGAGAAAGAGACAAAATGAGAGAGCAATGGAGAGATAGAGACATAGACACAGAGATAGAGAGCGACGGAGATGTAGAAATAGAAAATGAGAGAAACAGAGAGATGGGAAGAGAGGCACAGAGAGACACACACACACATAGACAGGGAAAGACAGAGACAGAGAGAGACAGAAATGGAGACACAGAGACAGAGAAGCAGAGATACAGAGAGAGAAGAGACAGAGATAGAGATACAGATACAGAAGGAGAGCGACACAGGAAAGCAGAGAGACAAAAAGACAGAGACAGAGAAAGGAGAGAGACAGAAAGACAGAGACAGAAACAGAGAGAGAGAGAGAGAAGAAAAGACAGAGGAGAGAGAGACAGACAGACAGAGAGAGAGACAGAGACAGAGAGAGACAGAGACAGAGACAGAGAGACAGAGAGACACACAGAGAGGAAAAGACAGAAAAGAGAGAGAGAGAGAGAGAGAGAGAGAGAGAGAGAGAGAGAGAGAGAGAGAGAGAGAGAGAGAGAGAGAGTATGTGTGTGTGTGTAGAGGAAAGGTTTCATGGAGAAAGCTAGGCCTTGAATGAAGATAAGGAATTCAAGAGCCAGAAATGAGGAGGGAGTACCTGACAAATTTGAGGCTGGGCATCATCTGATGGTCTGATTCAGTTAGAATATAGAGTGCAGTAAAGGGAGTAATATGAGCTAAGGCTGAATTGAAAGGTGATTTACAGATAGGAATTCTTGAGGTCTTAAAATACCAGATTGAGCAGTTTATATTTTTTTCCTATAGACAATGGGAAACGATTGAAGGTTTATGAAACATGCACCTCAAGAAGATAATTTTGGAAGTTTTCTGAAGGATGAATTGAGAAGGGAAGGGACTAGAAACAGAATGAACAGTTAGACTATTAACACTAATCACCTTGTAGCTAGATGTTGCTGGGAAGAGACACTCACTGGGCTTAGAATCAGGAAAACACATCTTTCTGAATCCATCCTCAGGCACTTACTAGCTATGGTTTGGTCAAGTCCCTTCACCCTGTAAAATGAGCTGGAGAAGGAAATGGCTAACCATTCCAGTATCTCTGCCAAGAGAACTTCCAATAGGAGCAAGAAGAGTTAGATATAATTGAACAACAAAAACACTAATTGAAGCAAGAGGTAATAACTCAAACTGGAGTGTTGTCTGTGTCAGCTGACAGAAGCTGAGACAGGCCAGATGTTATCCAAAGGCAGAATCTATAAGACATGCTAGTCTGATTAGATATAAGGGGGAGAAGGAAGAATTCTCTTTCATTTGAAATGGGTGACTGGCATAATCATGGTGTTGTCATCAGAAGTAGGAACAGTTGGAGGTATAGTTTAGGGGGCTACAACCATCTCCTTTTCCTCTGGTCTAAGTTCCTCTTTTTTAGTGAATGTGCCGGTGTCTGGAGGAATTGGTTGTAACTCTTTCTCACTCCCTTTAGAAGATCTTTTGAGAAATAGACTAGAATAATTTGCATAATCCAGCCTAGCTGCCTCAGACCAAGAAGAGAGGAAGAAAGGTAAGAAATGGGGAGGGGAGAGAATAGTATTTCTCTGAACCTAAAGGCCCAATTGAGAGGTATTGACTTAAGAAGGCTCAGCACCTTAGCATTGGGAGGAAGAAGGAAATAAATGGCTACAATCTTGTCATGACTTGATCCAGAATGAGAAACAGAGACTTGTTGAATCATCTGAGAAAGAACATTTTCATAGCTACAGTACTTAGGCTATCTTTTGTATGAAGTATCAGTGTTACAAAATTCTGAACTGCTAGTGCTGAGTCAGAGAACTGGGGAATGGAAGGAATGGGGCAGGTGACCTGGATAGGACATTGTGCCTGTGAAGGACTGTGCAGCACACCACCAAGCCTGAGGGAAAGAGCGCAATACCTAGCTAGGGCTAGTTCTGACCACCCCAAAATCATTTAGGGCAGAGATGTGGGCTGGGGCATCATGAATTGCCTGGGATGGGAGGAGGTGGAAGTGCTTTGAGATATAACTCCTAAGGAAACCATACTCAAAGGGGAAGGAGTCAGGAAGTGAATGATAAGGGAATAAGGAAGAAAAAGATCAAAGATTTCAGGAAGAGAACTCAAAATATCTTGAACAAAAATGATAAATCGAAATGAAAAACAGTAACAACTGAAAGATATATGGCTTCTAAATCTAGTAAATGAGTTCAGGCATCAATGGATAAATACTGTAAAATAAAGGAATATGACCCAACACTTGATGAGACAGAGGATCCTGTGGAATTTGTGGAGAACATGGAACTACAACATGCTTTTCTTGAGTGGTTTATGAGAGAAATGAGAATCATGAGAGCAGAATTTATGTCCTGTGCTGAGAAAATAAGGAGCAGGGTAGAAAAATTTGAATCTGCAATGACAAATCTCACCAAAGAAACAAAAGAAAGAAAAATAGATTTGGAATGCAAATATACTGAAGTAAAGGACAACCTAAAAAAAAGAAAAAAGAACATTAAAATAAAATATGTTCACTATGCAAGCAAAACATATTGTCTTGAAAATAAAATATAGAGACAATCAAAGGATTACAGGTCTCCCAAAAGAACATTACAGAACAAAAAAACCTTTATACCACACCACAATGAGGAAAATAATAGAAGAGAAATGCCCAGAATTTATAAATATAGAAAATGAAATTGCAATGGAAAGAACTGATAGATCCCCTCTAGAAATAACAATAATAAGAACAACACAACAAAATAATCCATGGCTGCAAACTCCAAGAGAGATAGTGGCTAAATTTTACAATTCAAAAGAACAATTTCTTCTTCTCATCAGAAAAATGGCTTTTATATACAAAAAAAGAATATCTGATTAACAATCTATGAGAGGAATCAATGAAAGGAAGGTGACCTCTCTTACCTTAGAAAGAGAAGAGTCTAAAGGAGAGTGAATGAGGAGGAGAATAGGAAGATTGAAAAGAGGGAGAGAGAAAAAAGACTTTACTTAGGAGATGGGAGGGGTTCTACTGATGAATACTCCTATGGGTGGAGATGGCGAAGAGAGAAATGAGGACCTTACTTTAGCTGAGGCCTGGGGTATTTGGGGCTTGAAAAGTCTACTTGTCCTGAGAAGGAGTGTGGTGGGGAGAGTTGGAACCCCTGGAGGCAATAAGCATCTAGAGCAGTGGAAGAGCAAAGACAGGGAGATTTTTCAGGCAAGTATAAAAGGGGAAAAAAAAAGATTAACCAGAGAGATTATAGATTAGTAGTGGCAGAAGGATCCTACTAAAGATCAGAGTCCTTTGTTAGTGCTTCTTCAGTGACTTTGTTCTGGGAGTGAGGCACAATAGAAAAGGGGAACCCAAGGGATAAGTTCTACAAGACAGTGACAGAAAGTGCTTAGAAAGCAGAGCCTAGAATGAGTATCTTGGGAGCTTTGACCACATAAAAAATACAGAAAAGAGAGAGACCAATTATATTGTATTCTTCTATCTCTAATATACAGAACGTGTAATTTTTTTCCTCTTCTATTCTGGCCAGAAACTTGGAGGGTCTTCTCCTCCCATATTGATTCTCTGGAGAAGACAAGCCAAGCTATATTTTGCATCAATTCTTATATATTTTTAATTACTGAGTAGAAGTTACCTCAACAAAATGGAACCTGGGAAAGATCTTAATTTAAAAAGGGCAAGGTCTCCCACTGAATCTGCAGGTATTTCCAGCCATCCTGACCTATATCTCGCCACTGGATTCCAACAACTCTGGAGGAAAGAGTGGGGCTGATGACTTTGCACAGCTCTGTCTCACTTAAATCCAATTCACTTAAAAATCAAGAAATTATCATCCTGATACCATTGGTCCTCTTAGAAAACAAAGCACTACCACCAATAGTTTTTTGTCATTTTCAATTATGTCCAAACTCTGTGATTCTATTTGAGGTTTTCTTGGCAATCATACTAGAGCAGTTTGCCATTTCTTTCCCCCACTAATTTTATAGATGAAAAAACTAAGGCAAACAAGGTTAAGTGGCTTGTGTAGGGTCACACAGCTAATAAATATAGGAGGTCAAATTTGAACTCAGGAAAATGACTCTTTTTTTTTTTTTTTAACTCCATTGTACTTCCTAGTGGCCTGTGAAGAATACAGAAAAAAGAGAGACATCAGATGATCATGGGGTCATGAATTAGAAAGTAAGGATCTAGATTAAATTTTTAAAAAGAGGGATAATGAAGAGAGCAAGAGAAATCCTTTTTGGAACAGGACACAAAAAATGAAATTTTAAAACTTGATGAACAGGACCAGTTGAAGGAGAGGAGAAGAAGGGAAAATCTAATTGTCTGAGAGGAAAAAAAGATGGTAAAGAAATAATGTAAGCAAATAAAAGTAAGATAGAGAAACTAATAATTTGTAAAGGGGAAAAGGTACAAATGAAAGGAAGAAATCAGGGATGAGGGGAAAAGAATGTATGGAAACAGAGCCATCTTAAAAGAAAATTAAAATAAAATGATGGGAAGAACATAATACTGTGTTTACAACGGAAAAGGGGGAAAATCTAAACTTGAAATAAACCTGTTTTTGTGACAGAAGAAAATATAAGCTTACAAAGCAGAAAACATAAATTACCTGGGGGAAAAGTTCCTATTTGATAAAAACAAAACAAAACCAAGAACTGTTGGGAAACCCTGGAAAGTAGTCTGGTAGAAATTAGATTTAAAACAACATCCCATACCATACTCCATGACACATTCTAAATGGATACATTACCTTAATATTAAGGACAATGCTGTAGAAAATTAGAAGAGAAACAGATCTCACAGCTATGATTAGGACATAAATCATTTACCAAATAAGAGATGGAGTAAATTGCAAAAGATACAATACATAACTTGGATTACTTGAAACTGAAAAGCTTTTGCTCAGACAACTAGATCTCCAATTATACTACAAAGCAGTAATCCTTAAAGTAATTTGTTACTGAGGGAAAAAAGAGATGGAGCAGTGGAACAGATTAGATATACAATGGGCAAACATTGTCGCACACTAGTGCTTCATAAATCCCAAGATCTCAATGACTAGAGGAAGGAAAAACTGTTTGACAAACTGAAGAGCAGCCTAACAGAGAAATTTAGACCAATACTTCATGCTATATGTCAATTCCAATTATATACATAACCTAGATATAGAAAGGTCACATCATAAAAATATCTTTAGATCTATTCATATTTATGATTAAATGAGTATTAGGTAAAATGAACACATACTGGTTTTATTTATATAAATTAAAAAAAAGGTTTTGCAGAAACAAATCTAATGTGATGAAATTAGAAGAATAGGCACTTGCAATGAAGCTCTCTGGTAAAGATCTCACATCCAAGATACATAAAGAATTGATTCAAATTTATAAGACTAAGAGCCATTCCCCAATAGATGAATGGCCAAAGGATATGAATAGGCTGTTTCTAAAGAAGAAATTAAAATTATCCATAATCATATAAAATGCTCCAAATCACTAATAATTAGAGAAATACAGATTAAAACAATTTTAAATTTCATGATTTAATGATAAGAGCATTGGACTTGTAGTCATAAGACTAAAGTTTCATTCAGTGGCTCTCTCTAACTACTACTTTGTATGACTGACATTGCACAAATTACTTAACCTTTCTGTGTAATGAGCTGTCGTCTCCAGAAGCTGCCGGATCACTCTCTGGGAAGAGATCTGCTGTGTCTTCTACTCAAATCTCTCCGACAGATTCTTCTTCCTGTAACGAACCGTTGTCTCCAGGCAGTTGCTGTTAACTCTTGTCCAAAGAAGTGACTTCCCTTCCTGCAGAGAGCCCCGTCAAGCCTGATGCAATTCAGAGTCTTCTCCTCTTCCTGGAGTGCTGTCCTCTTTATCCTCCCAGAGAATGGGCGTGGGATAATGCAAGGGCTTCTGGGAAGAACCACTTCAGCCAATGGGCTTGCTCCTTCTATCAAGTCAACCTGAGTTCTCACCTTGTAATTGTCCAGAAAACCTGAATTCTCACCTTGTCACTGTCCAGACAACCTCAGTTCTCACTTAGTAATCCTAACATTTCTGGACCTTAGTTTGTAAAATGAGGGAAGTGGACCAACTGATCTCCAAGATTCCTTCCAGCTTTGAATCAAAAATCCTGTAAACCTGTAACTCATATGAGCTGTGTGATTGGAACAAGAGGCCCCCCAGTTGCTCTTAAAGCTGGAATATCTGCTGTCCTCCGTGGCTGGAGGGAATCTTTTTACTGGGAAATCACAGCTGGAAGAGGCAAAAAACGAGAAAGAAACAATGAATTTATGTTTCCCCATTCAACTTCAATGAAATAGTGCCCTTTTATCCTGTCTAAAATTCCTTCTAGCTCAAGATCTATGGTCTTATAAGTAACAGCCAGATCAATACAGTGTTTGATGGAACAAACTTCTGGAGACATTTTGATACTTTAAGCCCTTTTTAAAGAATTTGTTAAAATATTCCTGGGGAATTCTAATATACAAATACCAAGTAAATTATCAGGATAAAATAACTTATTTATACTTTTAGTCATTCAACAAACTTATTGGCAAAGCTGGGTTTAAGCCCCTGATTTGCTTTGTAAATAGCACAATATCAAGTTTTCTTTTCTGGATGTGAGGAAAGCAGAGTTTTCTTTTCCAAAAATTTAAAAATTCTATTTAACTTTTGAAGATTGGGCTAATTGGAGGTCACCCTCTCTTGTACTTCACTGAAAGCCTGCCCCAGAAATGCAATCAGCAAAGGATATGGTCTACAGCTTAGAAACAGCATGACCATTTATGGCATTAGTAATCAATGATTAGGTGGTGTATGGACAGAGAACGGAACTGGAATCAAGAAGTCTTGAGTTCAACTCTGACCTCAGGATACTTACTAGCTAAGTGATCCTGGGTAAGTCACTTAAATTCTGTCTACCTCAGTTTCCTCATCTATAAAACATAGAAAGCTCCTATGTCCCAGATGTTGTTAGTGAGGATCAAATGAGATATTTGTAAACCAATTGGCATAGTGCCTGGCTCAGAATAGATATTTCATAAATTCTTCCTTCCCTTCAACACTGGGGGTGGGGAGTGGGAATGGTAATAGCTAAAGAAAAAAGTTTTCCAGCACCTGAGCAGACATATGCTATTTTCTTAGCCTCTAGAGAGAGGATAGGGGAGAGAGCCAAAGATGCTATTCAGAGTCTCCACGGCTGACATGGTACACTGGCACAATAGACACAATCATGTAGTGTGGTTCTAAGGAACTCAGAGACGATAGAGCCCTTAACAGCAAAGGTCTTCAGATCATCTAGTCCAGCCTTTTTATTTCACAGAGGAGGAAATAGGCCCAGAGCTGTTCCACAGCAGAAATGAGTGTCTGAAATGCCAACCAGTGGTGCTTTTTTATTATAGCTTTTTATTTACAAGATATATGCATGGACATTGACAATTGCAAAACCTTTTGTTCCAACTTTTCCCCTCCTTCCCCTCGCCCCTTCCCCCAGATGGCAGGTTGACAAATACATGCTAAATATGTTAAAGTATAAGTTAAATACAATACATGCATACATATCCATACAGTTATTTTGCTGTACAAAAAGAATCAGACTTTGAAATAGTGTACAATTCACCTATGAAGGAAATAAAAAATGCAAGTGGACAAAAATAGAGGGATTGGGAATTCTATGTACTCAACCAGTGGTTTTCAATGGAGCTGTCTCACTCCCTAACCCAAATTCTTGTTCAATAGGCTGGCAGATTGTCAGTGAGAAAGGTGGTCACAACAGTGGTTAGTGAGGTCGGGAATATACAGTTGCAGGGCTGGGTAACTGAGCAAATATCTTTCCTTCTCTGTACCTCAGCCTTTTTGTTCTATAAAATGAGGAGGCAGAAATAGATGGACTAGCTCTAGGGTCCAAGCTCATTTTCTCTAAAATTCTACAATCTATAAGACTGGATAGAATTTTTCAGATAATCATTTAGTTAGAGGAAGTGTGGGAGTAGCAGAAAGAACACTGGATTTGAAGTCAAGAGATCTCAGCTGGAATTTTGGCTGCGTGATCTTGGGGAAGTCACATAATCTCATGGCCTCAATTTCCCTATCTTTAGGATGTGTTTCTTGAGATCAGGGATGAGATCACTGAAGAAAAAAGGCTTGGTACTCTCAATATCTAGAATGATGTCTTTTATATAATGGTGCTTAATAGATATTAAAACATCAAAATTGTAAGATGAGGAAGCTGAACTAGGTAATATTGCTAGCTGGTATTTATATAGTATTATATGTGTATATGCGTTGTGATGAATGAAAAGTCCAAGAGGCATAATTTCTGGGGTAATTAATAATAAATTTGTTAATTATGGCTAGCAAATAATTTTAAGAATTAGATTAGTGAATCTCTTGGAAGCCAAAGACAAACTTTGGGAGCTATTGGACATTTAAATACTCTTGCAAATGGCAAGATTATACAATGATCAATTCTGATGGATGTGGTTCTTCTCAACAATGAGACGATTTGGGCCAGTTCCATTGATTTTGTGGTGATGAGAGCTATCTACACTCAGAGAGAAAACTGGATCATAACATAGCATTTTCACTTCTTTTGTTGTTGTTTGCCTGAATTTTATTTTCTTTCTCATTTTTTCCCTTTTTGATCTGATTCTTCTTGTACAGCAAGAAAATTGAAAACTATGTATGCCTATATTGGATTTACATATATTTCTACCACGTTTTAACATATATATTACTTGCCATCTAGGAGAGAGGGTGGGGGAAAGGAGGAGAAATTGGAATGCAAGGTATTGCAAGGCTCAATGGTGAAAAATTACCCTTGCAAATGTTTTGAAAATAAAGCTTTAATAATACATATATATATATATATATATATGTATGTATTTATAACAAATGCCCTTGCAAGAGTGGGTGTTTATGAGAGGTAGAAATTAATTCTGATCAATTAACAAAGAATGAATATTATAATGAGAAATGGGCTTATTCTAATGAGAGATATTTGATTGGGATTATGTCACTCTTGGACAGAGAGACTCATTTCTACCCAAACCGGTCCTCCTATCTCAATAATCTAAATAGAAGGATCTCTTCTGCACCCAGTCTTACCTGAGTAGAACAAGGATGGGGTAAGAATTCCATGTAGATAAGATAGACTATTCCCTAATCAGAACTAAGCTTTCCCAGTTGCCTAGAACTCAATCTTATCATCAGCTTCTTCCTTCAGAGGCTACCTTGACCTCATAAATAAATGAAGAAATAGAAAGGGGAGAAAAAAACCTGGATCCTCTCATATTAGTAATTGATTATTATAATTATTTCTTTCAGTATACATATATATATATATATATATATATATATATATACATGCACATACATACACACAACTATGCACACACCAATACATATATGCACAATACAATATGCATATATGTATATGCATGTGCATAATTTCTTAATTCTCATAACAACCCTAGGAAGCAAGTACCATTATTATACCCATTTGATATTAAAAGAACCAGAAATTTAAAGCGTTCTAGTGATCTGCTCAAAGTGACACAATAAGTGTTTGAGGCAGGACTTTGATGCAGATTTTCCAGCCTACAAATCCAAAGTGCTAGCCACTATTCATGCTGTCACTGATAGCGTCTCTAAGGTCATTTCTATCTCTAAATCCTATGATTTTAAATTCCAAGTAACAAAGAATCATATGAATATCTAGAGATTTGGTGTCTTCCTTCACATATGTATCTGTGGGCCTTGGATGGATGCATTGAATGCCAACAGTGGGAATCCGATCAGGATGTAGATTTCTAGAGTCCAAAGAACTCAGGAATCTACCCTTCTAAGCCTTCTACCTCTGGGGAGTTTAGGATTCAGGGCTGTAAATATTTCTTAGAAACAAAGACAGCAGCACAGATCCATGCCCCTTTCCCCTACTCCATCACTTTTGCTTGGCTTTGATTTATGTAAGACCTGCCTCTAGTACGTCAGCAAAATGTCGCTTTTAATAACAATGCTGGCATCCTGCATTTTCTTCTGGGTGCTTATTGCAGACGGCTTGATAATTTACAGCGGGAGAGAGAAAACATTACATTTCTTTCTAACATGGTTTGTGTCTCACCTTTCTTCTCTCTCCTTAGCATCTTGTCTATAAATTACAGATGACTCTAAAGCTCCCAGGTTTCTCACAATTCCCCAGGATTGCTCATTCCACAGCCAAGTCTTCACTTGCTTTTGTAGGTGCCTCCCAGTACAGCACCTTTCTCTTAACAGCTTGATCATAGTCCTTTTTAAGGACTAGATATGTTGTCCCTCAGTTTAGAATGCAAAATAAATCCTTGAGGGGAAAAGACCACCTCACTTTTGTATTTGTTAAAAAAACATCAAACATTTTTCTGTTACTTAATTCTTTTATAATTTGTCCTCTCTAATCCTAACCACCTAGGGAGATGCAGAATATGTTTCTGTGGATGGGGAGAGGTATCTAAAAGTGATAATCTGAATTGGATTGGGAAGTGAGTGTGAGAGAGAAGACTACAAAAACAGCCTGGGAGTAGGTTGTGGACTGAGTAATATAGTGAAAAGAAAAACGGTGCTGGAGTTAGGGGGTTTGATTTTTTTGTTTGTTCAGTTTTCAGTCATGTCTGACTCTTCATGTCCACGTCTGGGCTTGTCTTGGCAAAGATGCCAGATTTGTGGTTTGCTATTTCCTTCTACAGCTTATTTTTACAGATGAGAAAGTGGAGACAAACAGGGTTAAGTGACTTTCCCATAGTCACACAGCTAGTATCTGGGGTCAGATTTGAACTTATAAAGATGAGTCTTTCTGACTCCAGACACAGCACTCTATCCACTGAACCACTTAGTCCTGTCTTTAAATCCCTTCTTTGTCACTCATGACATATTTGATCTTGGATGAATGTTTCCCCTTTACAAGCCTCAGTTTTCTTATTAGTAAAAATTAGGAAACTGAACTAGCAATTCCCTAAGGTTATTTTCAAATTGAAAGCCAATATTTCTATGATTTTTCTCATCCTTCAAGAGCCAGTATCTCCTGTGTTGATGACTCCATCCCACATTGAGCTTTCCCTTCCCTGAAACTTGAGGCATGTAGTCTTCATTTGTCACCTGTCTGTTGATTAAGGGCATCACCATCCTTCCAGTTATCCAGGGTTGTTACCTTGGAATTAACCTCAGCTCTTCACTTACCTTCAATCCATGAATCCAATCAGCTGCTCAATCATTTTGATGCCATCTCCACAACATCTATCACCTGTCTCTTTCTTTCCACTCCTATAGTAAGTAGTCTAGTTAAGGTCCTCATTATGTCTCCCTTCGATGATTGCAATAATCTCCTATTTGGTCTCCCAAACTCCAGTCCATCCTCCACAAAGTTGCCAAAGTGACATTCCAAAAGTATGACCATATCACCCACCTATTCAATAAACATCTGTAGCTCCCTATTACCTTTAGAATCAACTCATACTCCAGTGTTTGGCATTTAAATTCCTTTGCAATCAGGTTCCATCATCTTTTCAATTCATGTACATATCTGATAATCCAACCAAATTTGTTTTCTTGCAATTTATCATAAACAAAACTCTGTTTCCCATCTCTGTGCCTTTTTATGTGCCTCATGCCTAGAATACAAAGCTCAGTCCAAGTACTGCCTCCATATACAAGGCTTTTTCTGGTTCCTGTAAAGTGCTACTGTTTCCCCCTCTGAAATTATCCTGAATTTTAAAAAAATATACTTATCTGGGAACATGTTAACTTACCTGACAGAATACAACCTCCTTGGGCTGAGAGACTGTTCCATTCGGGCCATTATATCTCTAGCATTAGCAACAGATACCAAAAATAGTCATTCACTGACTGCTAAATATTGGTGACTTCTCTCCCTTTCCTTTCCTATTAGACTTGCAGAGGGAAGGACTATTTGAAAATTTTTTGTACCCTCCATAGTGCTGTGCATAGGAAGTACTCAGTGTTTGCTTATTAACTTAGAGAGTGGGGAAAGACAGCAGAAGCAGTCACAGAATAAGAGAGAATAACTACTCTTAACATTGTGTATAGTGGAAAGGACATGATTTCAACCAAAGATCAGAATGTGAATCCTGGATCTAACACCTTCTGGATGACTTTGATAAAGTCATATACCTCTTGAGGTCTCAATTTCCTCATTTACAAAATGGAGTGGGGACTTGGATTAGCTGATCTTGAAAATTCCTTCTGAATCTATAATTCTGTGCTTCTAGCTTAATTCCATCATTTTACAAAAGAGAAAATTGAGGTTTGGAGAGGTAAGTGACTTGTTTAAGATCACACAAGTGAACTTAGTCTTCCTAAAGGTGAATCTGGAGCTTCATCCTCTATCAAGATCTGCTGAATTTGAGTTTGTCTAGTTCCAGCCTCCAATTCATTTCTAGACTTTCTTGTGCCTACAGTTTTTAGAAACAGGAAAGAGGTAAAAATTGAATTCTATGCATTTGGATTATAAATCTGTCCAGAGTCTTCAGCTGATGGGCATGTGTATACATTTAAATAATAATGGTGAGTCACTCAACTGTATCAATCAATCATTTTCCCAGCAGGTTGTGAAGCTGTTTACCATCCTTTAACATACTTTCCACAAGCAAAATTTGTCAGGAATTTAATTGTTATCTCCAAAACTGACAAGAAAGCCCAGGCTCATTGTTCCATTTGAATAGGTTTCAAATACTCTGTAGTCTTTGTTAGAAAGGACCCTCCCCTACAAGAAGCCTTCCTTGATTAATCAATTGTTTTTTTTTTTTTTAAATTAAAGCCTTTTATTTTCAAAACATATACATAGATAATTTTCAACATTCACTCTTGCAAAATCTTGCATTCAAAAATTTTTCCTTCCCTTCCTCCCATCCTCTTCCCTAAATGGCAAGTAATCCAATATATGTTAAACATGTGCAATTCTTCTATACATATTTCTACAATTATCATTCTACACAAAAAAAAATCAGATCAAAAAGGAAAAAAAAGAGAAAGTAAACAAAATGCAAGCAAATATTAACAAAAAATTGAAAATACTACGTTGTGATCCACCCTCAGTCCCCACAGTCCTCTCTCAAGGTGCAAATCATCACAAAATCATTAGAACTGTCCTGAATCACTTTGCTATTGAAAAGAGCCATATTCATCAGAACTGATCATCATATAATTTTGCTGTTGCCGTATACAATGTTCTCCTGGTTCTACTCACTTCATTTTGCATCAGTTAATGTAAGTCTCTCCAGATCTCTCTGAAATCATCCTGCCAATTTCTTATAAAATAATAATATTCCATAATATTCACATACCATAACTTGTTCAACCATTCTCCAACTGATGGGCATCTACTCATTTTCCAGTTTCTTGCCACTACAAAAAGGACTGCTACAAAAAATTTTCCCCCTTTTTGTGATCTCTTTGGGATATAGGCCCATTACAGACACTGCTGGATCAAAAGGTATGCATAGTTTAGTAGCCCTTTGAGCATAGTTCCAAATTGCTCTCCAAAATGGTGGGATCAATTCACAATTCCACCAACAATATATTAGTGTCCAGTTTTCCCACATGCCCTCCAACATTCATCATTATCTTTTGCTATCATCTTAGCCAATCTGACAGGTGTGTAGTAGTACCTCAGAGTTGTCTTAATTTGCATTTCTCTGATCAAAAGTAATTAAGAGCATTTTTTTCATATGATTAGAAGTAGTTTTAATTTCTTCATCTGATAATTGCCTGTTCATATCCTTTGACCATTGGAGAATGGCTTGAATTCTTATAAATTTGAGTCAATCCTCTACATATTTTAGAAATGAGGCCTTTATTAAGATTGATATGTATAAAAAATTGAGTGTAAATTCCCCCCCCCCCATTTACTGATTCCCTTCTAATCTTGTCTGCATTGGGTTTGCTTGTACAAAACCCGTTTAACTTAATATAATCAAAATTATCCATTTTGCATTCTATAATGTACTCTAATTCTTCTTTGGTCATAAATTCCTTCCTTCTCCACAGATCTGAGAAGCAGACTGTTCTTTGTTCTTCTATTTTGCTTATAATATCACTTTTTATGTCTAAACAAGAACCCATTTTGACCTTATCTTGATAAAGGATGTTGGATGTGGATCAATGCCTAGTTTCTGCCATAAAATTTTCTGATTTTCCCAGCAATTTTTGTCAGATAGTGAATTCTTATCCCAGAAGCTGGGGTCTTTGGGTTTATCAAACACTAAATTATTATAGTCATTGACTATTGTGTCTTGTGAACCTAACCCATTCCACTGATTGACTACTCTGTTTCTTATCCTGTATGAAATGGTTTTGATGACTGCTGCTTTATAATACAATTTTAGGTCTGGGGCTTTTTTTCTCCACTAATTCCTTGAAATCCTTGACCTTTTGTTCTTCCAAATGAACTTTATTATTGTTTTTTTTCTAGCTCTGTAAAATAATTTCTTGGGAGTTTGATTGGTATGGCACTGAATAAGTAAATTAATTTAGGTATTGTCATTTTTATTATATTAGTTTGGCCTATCCATGAGCACTTGATATTTTTCCAGTTGATTAAATCTGATTTTATTTGTGTAAAAAGTATTTTGTAATTGTGTTCATATAGTTCCTGACTTTACCTTGGCAGGCAGACTCCCAAATATTTTATATTATATACAATTAATTTAAGTGGAATTTCTCTTTGTTTCTCTTGCTGCTGGATTTTCTTGGTAATATATAAAAATGCTGATGATTTCTACAGATTTGTTTTGCATTCTGCATCTTTACTAAAATTGTGAATTTTTTTCTAGTAGTTTTAAAATTAATTCTCTAGGATTCTCATTATATCTTCTCCAAAGAGTAATAATTTGGTTTCCTTATTACCTCTAATTCCTTTAATTTCTTTTTTTTTCTCTTATTGCTAAAGCTAACATTTTTGACACAATGTTAAATAGTAATGGGGATAAAAGACAGCCTTGTTTCACTCCTGATCTTATTGGGAATGGTTCTAGTTTATCTCCATTACATATGATGCTTGTTGATGATTTTAAATAGATGCCACTGGTCATTTTAAGGAAAAATCCATTCATTTCTATATTCTCTAGTGTTTCTAATAGGAATGGATGTTGTTTTTTGTCAAATGCTTTTTCTACATCTATTGAGATAATCATGATTTCTGTTAGTTTGGTTATTAATATAGTCAATTATGCTAATAGTTTTTCTAATATTGAAGCAGCCCTACATTCCTGGTATAAATCCTATTTGGCCATGGCATGTTATCCTGGTGATAACTTGCTATAATCACTTTGCTAGTAATTTATTTAAGATTTTTGAATCACTATTCAGTAGGGAAATTGGTCCATAATATTTTTTTTTTTCTGTTTTGACCCTACCTGATTTGGTATCAAGACCATATCTATATTATAAAAGGAATTTAGTAGGACTCCTTCTTTCCGTATTTTCCCAAATTCTTTGCATAGTATTGGAATTCATTATTTAAATATTTGCTAGAATTCATATGTAAATCCACCTGACCATGGAGATTTTTTTCTTAGGGAGTTGATTAAATAGTTTGTTTAATTTCTTTTTCTAAAATGGGACTATTTAAGTAATTTATTTCCTTCTCTTAATCTGGGCAATCTTTATTTTTGTAAGTATTCATGCATTTCACTTAGATTATCAGATTTATTGGCATATAGGTGGACAAAATAGCTCCTAATTATTGCTCTAATTTCCTCTTCATTGGTGGAAAGTTTACCCTTTTCATTTTTTTATATTAACAATTGAATTTTCTCTTTCCTTTTTACAATCAAATTAACTAAAAGTTTATCTATTTTGTTTTTTTCCATAAAATCAACTCTTATTTTTGTTTATTAGTTCAATAGTTTTCTTACTTTCAATTTTATTAATCTCCCCTTTTATTTTCAGAATTTCAAATTTAAAATTTAGTTGGGAATTTTTAATTTGTTCTTTTTCTTGCTTTTTTAGTTGCATGCCTAATTCATTGATCTTCTCTTTCTCTATTTTATGCAAGTAAGCATCTAGAGATAAATAAACTTTTCCTAAGAACTGCTTTGGTTGCATCCCACAAATTTTGGTATATTGTCAAATTATTGTCATTCTCTTGAATGAAATTATTGACTGTGTTTATGATTTGTTGTTTCATCCACTCTTTCTTTAGGATTAAATTATTTAGTTTCCAATTAACTTTTTGTCTGTTTTTCCCTGGCTCTTTATTACATGTAATTTTTATTCCATCATCATCTGAAAAAGATGCATTTACCATTTTTGCCTTTCTGCATTTGATTTTGAAGTTTTTATGCCCTAATATATGGTCAATTTTTGTGTAGGTTCCATATACTATCAAGAAAATAGTATATTCCTTTCTGTCTCCATTCAATTTTCTCCAAAGATCTGTCATCAAATACTATTTAACTCCTTAACTTCTTTCTTATTTATTTTGTGGTTTGATTTATCTAGTTGTGATAGGACAAGGTCCAGATCTTTTACTAGTATAATTTTGTTTTCTAATTTATCTTGAAGCACTCCTAACTTCTCCTCTAAGAATTTGGATGCTATACTACTAGGGGCATATATGTTTAGTATTGATATTACTTCATTATCTATGGTATCCTTTTGCAAAATGTAGTTTCTTTCCTTATCTCTTCTAATTAGATCTATTTTTGCTTTTTCTTGATCTGAGAATAGTATTGCTAACTCTGCTTTTTTTTTTTTTAACTTCAGCTGAAACATAATAGATTCTGCTCCAATCTTTTAATTTTACTCTGTATCACTCTCCTTTAAATATGCTTCTTGTAAACAATGTATTGTAGGATTCTGGCTTTTAATACAATCCTTTTCACATTCACAGTTAAAATTACTAACTCTCTATTTCCCAGCATCTTATTTTTCTCATTATGCTTTTTTCCTTTCCTTTTCCTCTTTCCCTTCTCCCCAGTGTTTTGCTTCTGACCCTCTTCCTTTCTTATCCCTTTCCATGTCTACTTCTGTTCTCTCTTCTATTAGCATCCCCCTTTCCTTTTCATCAAAAATAAATGAAATTCATCATCTTTTATCCTGGAAGGTAATGCTTATTTTGCTGGATAGTTGATTCTTGGCTGCAATCCAAGCTAATTTGCCCTTCAGAATATCATATTTCATCCTTTAAAGAGAAAATTGCTAGGTCTTTATTGTGGATACTCAATTTTTGAATTGTTTGTTTCTGACTGCTTGCAATATTTTCTCTTTGATCTGATTATTCTGAAATTTAGCTACAATGTTCCTTGAAGTTTTCATTTTGGGGTCTCTTTCAGGAGGTGGTAAGTGAATTCTTTAATGGCAGTTTTCTTTGATGATTTCCTGAAAGATACTGTATAGGCTCTTTTTTTCATCATTGTTTTCAGATAGTTTAATAATTCTTTGTTTGTCTCTCCTGGATCTATTTTCCAGGTCAGTTGTTTTTCCAATGAGGTATTTTCATTTCCTTCTATTTTTTCATTTTTCTTTGCTTTGTTTGACTGATTCTTGATATCCCATTGAGTCATTCACTTCCATTTGCTCAATTCTAATTTTTACTGAATTATTTTCTTCAGTTAATTTTTAAAATTTCTGTTTGCTTTTGGCCAATTAAACTTTTAAATGAGTTGTTTTTTCATTGTTTTTTTTTCCATTTCACAAATTCCATTTTTCAATGAGTTGTTTTTTTTCCATTTTGTTAAATATATTTTGTAAAGAGTTATAAGCTATTTTAACATGTGTAACATATATTGGATTACTTGCCAACTAGGGGAGGGAGTGGGAGGAAGGAGGGGAAAATCTCAAACACAAGGCTATGCAAGGGTCAATATTGCAAAATTATCCATGTATATGTTTTGAAAATAAAAAGCTCTTTAAAAAAGGAGTTGTATGCTTTTTACATTTTACTAAATCTACTTTTAAGGAGTTTTCTTGAGATAATTTCTGTGTTTCCTTTTCCAAACTTTCCTGCAAAGTTCTTGATTCTTTTCCTCATTTTCTTCTCTCTTTTAATATCCTTTTTGAATTCTTCCAAGAGAGTTCTGTGAGATGGAAACCAACTCATTTCACCCTTTGGGGCTTCATCTGGAGATAATTTACCTTTAGCGTCCTCAGTGTTTGAAGTCTTTCTTCTCTGTCCCTATAAAAGCTAGCTATGGTCAGAGTCTTTTTGCTTTTTTGCTCATTTTTAATGATTAAGGTCTGTTTTTAGGGCAAAGGTTAGATTGTCCCAAGCTTCCTTTCCTGGCTTCATGCTGCTCGGGGGCTAATGTTGTTGGCTTCCTTACAGTTCTGGGTGGGCATGGCCAAGTCTCACATTATTCTAGGGTTCAAGGGCTCAGTATTTAGTCTTTGTAGTTGCATTGGATGAATCACAGCTAGACTTCTTTTTTTTTTTTTAATTTTCCTGAGGCTGGGGTTAAGTGACTTGCCCAGGGTCACACAGCTAGGAAGTGTTAAATGTCTGAGACCAGATTTGAACTCGGGTCCTCCTGAATTCAAGGCTGGTGCTCTATCCACTGCACCACCTAGCTGCCCCCATAGCTAGACTTCTGATCCACTGGCTTCTGAACCAGGACAGCTCTGCTATATTTTGGCACCAGGCTAAGAATCTTGGTAGATTTCCCTCCCCCCCACCTCTGTGCTTTGCCTGTGCTCAGCTGTCCCTTCTCTCCCTGCTTCCACATTAAAACAGATCTTTTCAAAATTTTCTTCCAAAATATCTTCTGCTGCAGATTTGTTACACTCCAAATATTTGCGTGTTTTGTCACTCCAAAATTAGTTCAAAGGCTTGATCTGTTTGTTGATCAGAGGGAAGTCAGGACGAGTTCAGACAAAGATATAAATACTGTCCACCATCTTGGCTCTGCTCCTTCAATTAACCAAATGTGAGAAGATTACTTGTCTTTGCCCCATCTCTTTATTTTAGAATTTCTATCAATAAGATAATCAAATGATTTATCTCTAATGCAACCATTTTTTCCCTTAACACTAACATCTTTCTTTAAAATAGTGATTTCTATATTACAAAGCTTCTTCCCATCCATTATTTCCTTTGAGATTTACAGACAACCCTGTATACTAGGTAGGGAAGAGATTATTATCCTGATTGTAGAAGGTGAGGAAATGGATGCCCAATGACTCACTTCCCAAATTTATCAAATGAGAGTATTGTTCTAGGTTATGTCTAAAATCCTCTCTAGAAACAACAGTTTGAACAAACTTTTATTTAATGTCTACTGTGTATCATCTTGGCTTCTAGAATGAATTAAGCCATTAACTGTTAAGTTAGTCTCCTTCTTCCTATGTTTTGATGAGGAACTCATCATGAAGGCTAATTAGTTTTCCCCCAGTCCTTCTGGGACAAAGTGCTCTGAGTCTGTGAGAGGGAAAAAAGAAGAATACAGGGCTCTTCAGATGAGAAAATTAGTAGAACCACTAGTTGAAAGATCATCAGTGGAAATGATTGAATTAATCTGGAACTACATCCAAGGAATGATAAAACTGTACACACCTTTTGACCCAGCAATGCCATTACTGAGTGTATCCCAAGGAAATCGTAAAGGAGAGAAAAGGACCCTCATGTGCAAAAATGTTTATAGCAATTCTTTTTGTGGTAGCAAAGAACTGGAAAATGAGTAGATGCCCATAAATTGGGCAATGGCTGAATAAGTTGTGTTATATGAAGGTAAAGAAATATTATTGCTCTATAAACAATGGACAAGATGATTTTAGAAAGGCCTGGAAAGATTTACATGAACTGATGCTGAGAGGAGCAAGCAGAACTAGGAATACATTATACACAATAACAGCAAGAATAAGCAATGACCAGCTATGAAAGACTTGTTTCTTCTCAATGGTTCACTGATTCAAAGCAATCCCAATAGACTTTGTAAGAAAATGCTATCTGCATCCAGAAAAAGAATTAAGCAGACTGAATGTGAATCAAGACATACTATGTTCACTTCTTTTTTCTGTGTTTTTTTTTTTTTTTTGGTCTCTCTTTGCTCTGATTTTTCTCTCCCAACATGATTCATAAAGCAATGTGTGTTAAAATTTTTTTAAAATCCCTGCCTGTGGGGCAGGGCAGGGGGAGAATTTTCTATAAAGGCAATAAAGTTGTACATGGAGTAGGATTATTGGAATTGGAGCTAGGAAGACCTGAATTCAAATCATGCCTTAGACACTTAATAATTGTGTGACTTTGTCCAAGTCACTTAACCACTCTGCCTCAGTTTCTTCATCTGTAAAGGGAGGATGATAATATCTCCTACCTTCCAGGATTGTTATGAAGATCAAGTAAGATAATAATTGTATGATGCTTCATGCAGTGACTTGTATATGGTAGATGCTATCTATTATTATTGTTAACTGTGTGACTGGGCAAATCACCTAACCTTTCTGCCTCAGTTTTCTTACTTGTCAAATGACATAGCACTTACTTCATATGGTTGTTATAAAGATCAAATGAGATAAAATATGTAAAGTGCTTTGTAAATCCTAAAGTGCCATAAACATGCCATTATTTCTAGTGTTTTTATCTGCCCAGTAACTCTAAATCTTCCCTAGGTCACTGAAATGGCTGGCTGTCAATCAAGGTAAAACTCTTTTAGCACAAAAAGCATTAAGCAAATTGACAAGTCATAATAAGCTCTGCATTATTTTCATTTGCTACCCATTACCAAACCAATTCATCACACAGTTTCCAAATTAATTCCTTCTTGGAAAGATTAATTAGTAAATGTAGGTTTTTTTCCTGAAAGGGATCAGTTGACTTAAATGACAACTTTAGTGAACTTCAGATCATATCGAGAATTTGTCTAGTTCTGAGCATCATGGCTAAGACAACACACACACACACACACACACACATGCACACACACATATTCATGCTATATATATATTATATAGATAGAGATATATAGCTATATATATAGAGAGAGTGTATGTTTATACATGTATATAAATATATCTGTATTGCAAATGTTATATAATATATAAATATATCTATACATATATGTATAGATATAGTGAACTTATAGATTTGTTTATGTATATATATATATATACATACATATATAAATATATGTTAATTTTTTAACAGTACTGGAACATAGTAAATGTTTAATGAATGCTTGTTGCTTCGTTTAATAAGTGTGTGCCTTTTTTCCTCCTGAGTCTTATACATACACATATACATTTGGGAGTATAAAGTCTTGGCAAGAAGGTTCAAACCTATGAGTTCAAGAGTATAAGGAACTCTTAGTGTGGAAACACCCTCCACCAACATCCTCCACCAAAGCAGATAAGCCACTTAATTATAGAGTCTTAAAGCAATGATCCTCAAACTTTTGGTCTCAGGATTCCTTTACCCTCTTAAGAATTGCGGGACCCTGTCCCAAACACTTCTGTTAATGAATTCTATCTATTGATATTTACTATATTAAAATTAAAACATTTTAATTTTTTAATGGTTTTCCACTTTGTTCTGATTTTTTCACAATATAAGTAATATAGAAATATGTTTAAAATGATTGTGTGTGTGTATATATATATGTATATATATATATATATACATACATATATATGTAAAGGAAGAAGGTTAAAAAAATTGGAATTCAAAAATCTTACAAAAAGGAATGTTGAAAACTATCTTTATATGCAATTGGAAAAATAAAATACTACTGAATTAAAAAAAAAATCTTAGTATCATTAAAAAAATGATCTCATGAATCTTCAGAAAGATTTGCTGGATCATTCTTTGAAAACTTTTAGAGGTTTGTCAGTGGCATTGAGTTGCTCATGGTCACATGACTAGCAAATGTCAGAAGCAAAATCTGAAATCCAGTCTTTCTGACTCCAAGACTAACTTTCACTCCCACCTGTTTTCATATAGTCTAGTGAGCTAAGAATGACTCTTAAATTTTGTTAAATACAGCAAAACTTTTATTTTGCTATTTTTTTTGGGGGGGAGTAATTAGGGTAAATGACTTGCTTGGGGGTCACACTAGTAAATATCTGGGGTCAAATTTGAAATCAAATTTTCCTGATTTCAGGGCCAGCACTCCATCCACTACTCCATTTAGCTGCCCCTAAAGTTTTATTTTGAAATGTAAAAAGAGAATTCTTAGCTTACTGGGTGGGAGGGCCAAATTTGGCCTGCAGGCCCGTCTGCTGACTTTTCCCCCTAATAATTTTATTATTTTGTTTATCTAAATATATAGTTACTTGGATTTATGTGTTTTCCCCCCATTGCAACACTATCCTATTTCTAGAAAAGTAGGCAAATGGTAGAAGCTTTGTATGATTTTTTTTAATGTTTAAAATTTATATTAGATGTCTTTAAATTCAACCCATGTACCAGAAGAGGAGTGGGTTTTTTAAACATCCTCTCCTTGGCTTTTTTACTGAATTGATTATCACATGCTAATATGTTGTTTCATATCTGGTTCTCACTTCCCTTAGCTCTAGGCTTCCTAGGGTAGCTGAAAGAACAGAGGTTTAGTAGTGAAGCAATCCTGGGTTCTTAGTCTTGACCCTGCCTACACCATGCTGTGTAACATGGGACAAGTTTGTCCTCACTTTTCTATTTCATAAAATGAGTGCATTGGACTAAATGAGCTTTAATGTGGAATGTGTTGCAATGGTCCTTTTCTCTCTTTTTCCATAGTACAGATACAAAATTCAAAAACAGAGGACATTGGCTCAGGGCTGCAGACTTCCTGGGTGAGCTCCTTCCCTGGGAATAGGGCCATTTGCCTTTTGATTTCCCAGGTCACTAAGGAAATATTTACAGGGGCAGCCTGAAGTGGAAGCAGAAAGGTCGTGCACTTCCTTAGTATCATTCAGAGCTTAATATTTAGAACTGATTCTTGTAAATGAAAGATTGGCTAAGATACCATCAAGAAAAGTGGGATATTACCCTTATCCTGGACAGAGTCCTAGACTTAGAGCTTAGAAGAACTGGGGTTCAAATCTTTCTTCTACCTATTACCCCAGGGAAATCACAACTTGTTTAAGCCTTAGTTTTCTTATCAGCAAAATGTCGAAAATAATACTTGTAGTACTAATGATTTTCCCTTCTGGCCCTGTTCCTGCTTCCCAAATTTCAAAATCATATCATTGCCTCTTTCATCCTGGCATCTTCCTTAGCCCCTGAGAACTTTTTACCTTGGAGCATTCAACTACCCTTTTGGCTTTACCATTGTAGAACATCCCTCTTTAAAATCCAGCATAGGTGAGTACTTCTGGAACCTCCATTTTGTAGAGGGTCCCAGTGTCACTTCCTTCCAATCCCAGACCTGTTTCTGGACTTCAAAACAAAATACTCACATGGGTTACCTTCATCCCTTTCCCCCTCGTATCAGTTCCCTTGAGTGTATTTTCTTCGCCCATAAGAACATAAGTTCATTGAAGGCAAGGCTGTTTTTCTTTCTGATTGTATTTGTATCCTCAGTTCTTAGTGCAGGGCTTGGCTCACAGCAAACACTTAAATGCTTATTCCCCTTCTCCATAGTACCTATTTCATAAGACTTTTATTGTGAGATTCAAATGAGAAAATGTATGAGCAGCATTTGTGTCCATCAACATCATAATAAGCTACAATCTGGGCATTTCTGTCTCATTCCACCCCTACTAATGGCTTGACTCATTCCACTCTTATTTACTAGTAGTTGTGACTCCCATAATTCTCTCAGCCTCAGTTTCTTCATCTCAAAAATGGGTCTAATAATAGTGCCTAGCTCATGAGGGTATTATCAGCAAGTATTTATTAAGTACTTACTATGTGACTATTTGAGGATAGGTAGGTGGTACAGTGGATAGAGTGCTGGACCTGGAGTCAGGAAGAGCTGATTTCAAATCTGTCCTCAGACACAAACTAATTGTGTGACCCTGGGCAGTTCAATTCATCCTGTTTGTCTCAGTTTCCTCATTAGTAAAATGAACTGGAGAAGGAAATGGCAAATCACTACAGCATCTTTGCCAAGAAAACCTCAAATGGGGTCATGAAGTATAGGACACAACTGAAAAACGGGTAAGCAACAATAATTTGACAGTATTGTTGGCAACACAAAGAAAAGCAAAAACCATCTCTGCTGCTCAAGAAGCTCACCTTCTAATAGCAGAGATAATATGTAAATAACAATTGACATAGAAAATTACAGCAGACACACATATTTGCATATTTGCACATACATGTACTGTACAAATACATGTATACACACATGTATTTTGTTTTGAATGTTGAAGAAGTTGGGATTGGAAGGGAATGTGAGGATATCCACAGCATTCTTTCATAACTATAAAGAAACTCTGGACTTTTTAAAATTATAGCTTTTTATTTACAAGATATCTGCATGGGTATTTTTTCAGCACTGACAATAACAAATTCTTTTGTTCCAATTTTTCTCCTCCTTCCCCCCTTCCCTCCCCCAGATGGCAGGTAGACCAATACATGTTAAATATGTTAAAGTATAAGTTAAATACAATATATGTGTACATGTCCATGCAATTATTTTGCTGTACAAAAAGAATCAGACTTTGAAATAATGTACTATTAACCTGTGAAGGAAATCAAACATGCAAGCAGACAAAAACAGAGAGATTAGAAATGCTATGTAGTGTTTCACACTCATTTCCCAGAGTTCTTTTGCTGGGTGTTGTTGGTTCTTTTCATTATTGAACAAATGGAACTGATTTGGTTCATCTCATTGTTGAAGAGGGCCACGTCCATCAGAATTAATCATCATATAGTATTGTTGTTGAAGTACACAACGATCTCCTGGTCCTGCTCATTTCACTCAGCATCAATTCTCTCCAGGCCTTTCTGAAATCATCCTGCTGGTCATTTCCTACAGAAGTATAATATTCCATAATATTCATATACCACAATTTATTCAGCCATTCTCCAGTTGAGGGCATCCACTCAGTTTCCAGTTTCTGGCCACTACAAAGAGGTCTGCCACAAACATTCTTGCACCTACAGGTCCCTTTCCCTTCTTTAAGATCTCTTTGGGATATAAGCCCAGGAGTAACACTGCTGGATCAAAGGGTATGCACAGTTTGATAAATTTTTGAGCATAGTTCCAAATCGCTCTCCAAAATGGCTGGATGTATTCACAATTCCATCAACAATGTATCAGTGTCCTAGTTTTCCCATATCCCCTCCAACATTCAACATTATCTTTTCCTGTCATCCTATCCAATCTGAGAGGTGTGTAGTGGTATCTCAGAGTTGTCTTAATTTGCATTTCTCTGACAATGACTTGGAGCATCTTTTCATATGGCTAGAAATAGTTTCAATTTCTTTATCTGAAAATTGTCTGTTCATTTTCTTTGATCATTTATCAATTGGGGAATGGCTTGATTTCTTATAAATTAGAGTTAATTCTCTATATATTTTGGAAATGAGGCTTTTATCAGAACCTTTGACTAAAAAATGTTTTCCCGGTTTGTTGCTTCCCTTCTAATTTTGTTTGCATTAATTTTGTTTGTACAAAAGCTTTTCAATTTGATATAATCAAAATTTTCTATTTTTTGATCAATAATGATCTCTAGTTCTTCTTTGGTCACAAATTCCTTCTCAGGTCTGAGTTACCTATGTTCTTCTAATTTATTTATAATGTTATTCTTTATGCCTAGATCAAGACCATTTTGATCTTATCTTGGTGTACGGTGTTAAGTGTGGGTCAATGCCTAGTTTCTGCCATACTAATTTCCAATTTTCCTAGCAAGTTTTGTCAAACAGTGAATTCTTATCCCAAAAGCTGGAGCCTTTGGGTTTCAAACACTAGTTATTGACTATTTTGTCCTTTGAACCTAACCTATTCCACTGATCAACTAGGAAACTCTAGATTTCTTAACATCGGGCTTCAGAATTAAATTTCTCCACGAATAATCACCAAAATTTGTGAGGAATTAGAGAAGGGATAAATGGAAAAATTTGTGGATGTAGAAACTACAGGATTTGTTAAGTGTTTGTGTGTGTGTGTGTGTGTGTGTGTGTGTGTGAGAGAGAGAGAGAGAGAGAGAGAGAGAGAGAGAGAGAGACAGAGAGACAGAGAGACAGAGAGACAGAGAGAGACAGAGAGACAGAGACAGAGAGACAGAGAGACAGAGAGACAGAGAGAGACAGAGAGACAGAGAGACAGAGACAGAGACACAGAAAGAGACAGAGACACAAAGAAAGACAGAGAGAACAAAGAGAAACAGACAGAGAAAGAAAGTGAGAGACAGAGAAATAGAGACAGAGATAAAAACACAGAGACAGAGATAGGCAGACAGAGAGAACAAAGACAGAGACAGAGACAGAGAAAGAAAGTGAGAGACAGAGACAGAGAAATAGAGACAGAGATAAAAAGAAAGACAGAGAGAGAAAAGACAAACAGACAGACAGAGAAGTGGTTAGCTTCTCTCTGAGATGGGTCAAAAATCCCCACTAGTTCTCATAGATTTTGGCGACCAGTCTTGGAGAGGTCAAATTCTAAGGCCGGGTGTAAAGAAGTCTAGAGTTTCCATATAGTTATGAAATAGTACTGAGGGGATCCTTAAATTTCCTTTCAATCTCAACTTCTTCAATATTCACTTTTATGTAATAGCACTTGAAATGCTCTTTCGCTGTTTCTCTGTGACCTGTTTAATAGTTCTCTTTCCTTGAAGCACAGTGCTCAGATCCTAACAATTATTCTTAGTTGGGTTTCCATTTTGAAACATTGGCTCTTAAACTCTCATTTAACACTCAGACAAAACTGAATTGTTCCACTTTTAATTGAAAAGCAGAGCTTTCACAAACCTAATAAAATATTTCTGTAGCTACAATATTAAAAATCAACATATTTCTGTTTTGATCATCTATATGCCATTTATTATTTGTGGGAGTTTTCCACATGTAGTTAGGTCCTTTTTCCTCTTTCTTGGCCCTTTTCTCTCTTGGTAATCTCATCTGCTGTCTTAGTTGTAAGAATCAGCTCTATGCAGATGACCCTGGATCTATAGATCAGCCCTGCTCTCTCTCTTTGATATGCAGGCCTGTCTCACCAAATACCTATTGCACACTTCCCACTAGGTATCCTGACAGCATTTGAAACTAAGACATGCCCCAAACAGAATTCAATTTCTTTTCCTTCCAAACCCACCTTACTTTTATGCTTCCTTATTTTTGTCCAGGGTGCCATCATCCTTCCAGGCATTCAGGTTTTGTAAATCTTGTTTTATTTTCTCCCTTATTCCCACCACTTCCCAAATCCTATAGTTTCTATGTCCATAATATTTTTCCATCTATTCTCTTCTCTATTGATATCCATAGAGAATATTAATATTCTTTATTAGAATTCCTTATTTCCTTCAAAATAAATTAAGTACTACTTTCTACATGAAACTTTTCCTTTCCACCCTCCCCACCTAGATGCTAATTGTCTTCCCAAGGAAGAGATGAGTTACATTATTTCACAGTTAGGTGGCACAGTAGATAGAACACTGAACCTGGAATCATGAAGATCTGAATTCAAATTTTACTTTATACTTTTTCTTTTTAAATTTTTTCCCCCAATTACATGTACAGATAATTAAAAAAAAAAATTCTTAAAATTTTGAGTGCCAATTTGTCTTCTTCCCTTCTCACCTCACTCCCCTGAGACAGTTGACAATCTAATATAGGTTACATTGTGCATCATATAAAATATATATCATCTTAGTCATTTTATGGAAGAGAACTCACATAAAAATGAATAAAGAAAGGAAGAAAGAATGAAAGAGAAAGAAAGAAAGAAAGGGGAAAGAAGGAAGGAAGGAGAGAGGAAAGGGAAAATAGTATGCTTCTTCATTTAGTTATCATCAGTTCTTTCTCTAGAAATGGTTGTTATTTTTCATCATTAGTCTTTTTAGATTGTCTTCTGTCTCACATACTTTTGAGCTGTGCCACTATGGACAGGTAATTTAGCAATGATTTGCTTCAGTTTTTTCATCTGTAAAGTGGGGATAATAATAGAGTCTACTTCCATGATGGATGGGAGGTAGACTGAATGTCTGTTGTGAGGATTACATTGAGATAATATCTGCAAAGTGCTTTGCAAACCTTAATGTGATATATAAATACTAGCTAATAACATCATCATTATTGCATATATTTATATGAGTTGCCTTCCTCTATTCCCTGGTTTCATCCATGATCCATAGGACATCACCAAGTTTCCTCAGACAATTTGAACACATTTCCTGAGCAATGTCATTCAGACTGAGCAAGAACTTTCCCCAAATTTAGTCTAAAGGCTTTAGTTGATTTATTAAAACATATTCTTACCTAATAATTATATCAGGATGAAATGAGATAGGGTGATTCTGATGCCTTTACATTTATACATGTATTCTTACAAGGTGCTAAGTCACTTGAATAGATTTAATTATCTAATGGTTCAGTATGATTGATCTGATCCTACAAGGAGATGTTATGGGCCAGAACTTGAAACAAGGAACTGAGTGGAATTGAGGAGATGATGGTTAAATCTAGTTTAGCATTGATTTAATCCAACAACAAATAATGGTTTCCTAGTGATGAAATGATTGGTGTATAATTAGTGTGGGGCATATAAGCAAGGAGTTCCCATAATCCCACAGAAACCCACAATCCTACACTTTTGGAGGCAGAGTCAGATTCATTCCCACTTCGACTTTTGTGCTGGCTGGAGACATTGGGAGGACGAGAGGCTGGAGGCTGAAGGACAGACCTTTGGATTTGGAGACATTTGGACAACATTTGGACAACAGCTCTCAGGGAATCAAAGAGAGAGGAAGGCCTCCAGAAAACTAGCCGAGCCCCAAGTGAAGGAGATAAGATTTGGAAAGAGATGGTAAAGGACTTTAACTCCTCTCTGGATTTGAGATTATTGAACTGAACTGAAACTAAGGCTGCCTCCAGAAGCTTCCCAAGAAACCTGCTCCCAGTTACAATTTAGAGAAACAGAACATTACACATATGCACATGTTTTATTCCTAAGAAAATGCAGACTTATAGATTATAAGCTTCTCTATTAGATTGTGAGCGCTTTAAAGGCAGAAATTGTTGTGTTGTGTTTTTTTTGCCTATGTTTTTATCCCCAGTGCTTACTTAGTACACTGCCTTGCATATAATAAGTGCTTAATAAATGTTTATTAATTGATTAATTCTTGAGAGAAGAGACCCCAAACAAAGCACATTAAGCCCCTAGCATGTAAGGCTTTTCACAACCTTAAAGCCTGCTCTCCCAGACTTAATTCATATCATCTCCATCTGCATACTCTATGTTCTAGTTAAACAGGTTTATTTGGTGTACTTCCAACTGAACTTCAATTTTTCATCTCCACACTATTGCACAGGCTGCTATTCATCCCTGAAGTGCTCTTCCTCCTCACCTATTAAAAGATGCCCTTTGCTTTCTTCAGGTCTCAGCTAGATGCTACCTCAGATGACCTCTTTCTTCATTCATCCTTCTTAGTCATGAATACTAACGCTGTTCTTTTAGCCATCTGTATCTATTTGTCTGTTTGCACATTGTATCCCCCAACAGAATGTTAGTTTCTTGTGGCCAAGGATTGATTTTCATCTGTGCCTTTAGCTCAAGCACCCACTATAGTGCCTTTTATACAGCAGGATTTAAATAGCGCTTCTTGAGTTAAATTTCATCAGTGTCAGCATCTTCTTCACTAAGACCATGAGAATAAAGTGCTTTTATGAGTCTATCATAGCCAAAAGATTTATTAATTAATGGCCAGTCTGATGATGAGCCTCAGTGATCTCAATAACACCTGCTGCTCTTCAGGTGAGGGACATCCAACTCTGAGCTCATACCTGAGGTCTTTCTAGCTTGGCAGGATGTACAACTTGAACAACACTATCATAGCCCCCCCCCCAAACCCAGAGCCAAAGATGTAACTAATATAAGACAAATGGGGCTATGCCCCAAGATGCTGACATGGTAGAGTGTACTTTTCCCACAGGGATTACTTCCTGATTTGGAGTCAGGTAAGTCTGATACTTGCCAGATATATGCTCCACAGTGATTTCCTTAATCTCTTTTTTCCTCAGTTTCCACAATTGTAAGGAAAAGCATTGGACTCTATGCCTCATAGTCCCGTCTAGCTCCAGATCTTTGATCTATGACTGACATCTCTATACTTTGCTTGGTTCACAATTCTGTTGGTTCTCACTTCTAAGCTCTCTTCTCTGGGGTGCCCTTATTCTGGGCTTATCTTCCTTTCTAAACCCACTAGAATAACAGCTAGACTTTTCTCTCAGGGCAGCTGCACCTGCAGTTGGATATTTCTGTGAGCTCCCCCCATGCCTCTCAGATGACTGTCTTCCAGGCCTGTCTGCTCTCCCCTTTCCCTCTCCTTGATTTTTTTCTTGAATAGAGTAATTCCTGGCTAGGGTCACTTCTACATTACAATGTGATTTGGAACAGAAACTAAAATCAAACATGGTGGGAAAGGGAGGTCCTAATCCAAAATTAATAAAGCATAAAGGTGTACTACAAAAGGAAAGTCTCATTTGGAGAACTTAGTCTGGTCTCAACCAACAAATAAAATAATTTTATTTTTTACTTTTCCCCTTCCCAACCAACAACCCAAGTGAGTATAGATATAGGTAAAGTTACCTTGGATATTTGGTTTCTTACATATGTAAAAATCATAATATTGAAAAATGATTGAGCCAGAGGAAAATAGTATCTTGGACTATTTGATCTAGAGCAACTGGCTCCAGGGTGGACCTGAGTTCTAATCTAGCCTCGGACACTTATTAGCTGTGTGACTATAGGTCAATCACTTAACTCCATGTGCTTCAGTTTTCTCATTTGTAAAATGACCCAAAGAACAAAACAGCAAAATAGTATCTTTGTCAAGAAAATCCCTCCTATTATCCTCATATTTAAACTCCCACCATGAAGGAGGAAAAGGAGGAGGAGTCCTATGAACTAGGACAAGTAGCTTCCGCTCCGAGTTTCAGATTCCTCATCTGTCAAAGGGGGCTTGTCAGGAGACCCCAGGACAAACACTTTGTCTGCCGTAGCCGTTGGCTTCCTCATCAGGAGCATGAAGCTTGGTTGCCTGAGTGGTCTGCTGCCAGTCACTGCCCAACCCCAGGAGGACTGTGAATATATTCAGTGGGATCTCGCCCTTAGAGAGACAGAATTAATGGGGAGGATCAACGTGGTGAAGAGAAGTGTGACTTCATTTGGTTTGGTGAATTTTTTATTATGCATTTCCTGGCATATTTGTAAGTTGGGGACAGGCAAAAGTGTAAATATGTATTTGTTATCCTTGTTTCTGTGGCCTACCTGCACAGAATCTGCATCTCTGATGCTTTTTCTAGGAAGCAGTGACTTTCCACATGAGTAGGATGGGAAAAGATGCAGGTGTGTATTTTTTTTTAATGCAAATGATGGTGTCCTGTTTGTGAAGTAACCTGCTATTCAAAAATGTGAAAGGGTGGAGTCAAGGTCTAGGTCCTGTTCCCTAGGAAAATGTTTCTTTTTTCAGATGCCAAGAATCCTGGAGAACTCTGTGATATTGCAGGAGGGGCTGTAAATCTGAAAAAAGAATTGAGAAACTGAATTTGTAGTCCCAGCTCACTTCTCCTCTAGTTGTGGGACACTGGGCATGTTATTCCCTTTTTGGGTCTCTGTAAGTTTATTTTTAAAATAGGGATAATGATCACTGTCCTGGGCCAGCTAGGTGGTATAGTGGAAAGAGCACTAGTGCTGGAATCAGGAGGACCTGAGTTCAAATCTAGTCTCAGAAATTTTCTAGCTGCATGACCCCTGGGAAAGTCACTTAACCCTGATTTCCTTGCCAAAAAAAAAAAAGAAAGAAATCACTGTCATGCCTATCTCATGGGTTAGTTGTAGGGATCAAATGTGATATATCATTTGTAAGAGATACTACTTTCTGCTGGGCCTTGGAGGGTACAACTAGGAGGAAGATTGCAGAGATATATTTCAATTTTATGTAAGGAAAAATTTCCTAATTATTTCCTGTCCAAAAATGAGATGGCATGACTCAAGAAGCAACAGGTTCTCTATTAATGGATTTCTTCAAGTAGAAACTGGATGCTCATTCACTGAGAATCTGCTAAGTAGCTTTTTAGTTCAGATGTAGGAAGAACAACCACTTTAAACACAATACCTCTAGGACCCAGGTTCTTAAACTGTGATTTGCAGCCCCACATGAGAGGCTCATATGAGGAGGGCCATGAAATTATGAATTATTATCAGTAAATATTAGATTTGTATACCAATTTTATGTACCTTTATCCCCAGGGTCATGTAAAAAATTTTCAGGCAAAAAGGGATCATAAATGGAAAAAGTCTCAGCTATATTCTTGGCCCAAAACTTAGCTCAGTTTCTACACAGCATTGGTCCCACTGAGTTCATGTCCAGATGTGGCATGCCTATCAGATGAGCCCTCCTCTCAGCTTCTGCTGTCCTGAATCCAGATGTTCAATCCCAAACTTTTCTACTTGCTCCTTGAGCCATTGATGCTGTGCTAGTGCAAGATCCTGCCTGGATTCCAGCTCTGGGATTCCTATGCTGGCTATTCCAATCTTTGAAACTCTGAAAGTTGGAGACTCCATTCCTTCATCTACAGTAGAGAAGAAACAAATAAGGTCAGTCTCTAATAACTACATCTTGAGATCACATGACCTCAGAGAGGATGGTTCACATGATCTCTCCCTTCACAGAAGAGTCTACTTCATTGAGAGAGGGCTATGACTGGGATTCCTGTCACCCAATGAGGGAGTCATTGAGATTCCCCAAGAGCAAGTGAGATCTATTTGAATGCCTCCACAGCTTATCAGAGCTTTAAAAATTAATGTTAAAAATTGTTTTCACTTATAATTGGAAAAATTTTTAAATTAAAAATGCTATTATTATTATTCTAGGACCACAGTTTTCGAGAGCTAGAATTGACCTTTCTAGATTTCTTATTCCTTACTCCCTTCACACGCTCTGTGATTGGGTGCCACTGGCATCTTCACTGTTTCCTTAACCACAACTCTAAGTCTCCTGAATCCTTTCATTTTCACTGACTGTCCCCATACCTCTCCCTCCTTATCTCCATCTTATTTGATTGGCTTCCTTTGAGTCTTAGTTTAAGCCCCACCTTCTGCAAGCTTCCTTTGTCACTCTTCTCAAATTTAATTTCTGTCCTCTTGTTTCTACAAAGTTCTTTGATTGTCTTCCTTGTTGAGCTGTGAGCTTCTTGAAGGTGGGGACTAATTTTTTTTTTTTTTTTTTTTGGCCTTTCTTTGTATACTCAGAACTTAGCCTGGCACATAGTAGGTGCTTAATAAGTGTTTATTGACTGATTGATCTTAGAACATAGTTCTACCCTCCATCCCCCAATCATAGATTTATTCCTCTGTTGGTAATTTGGCAATTTAAATTATTATTTCTTTGACCAAGAGCAGACAACTGGATCATTTGTTTACCATTCACACTGTACTGTCAAAAGTAGAAGCAAAGGCTCCCTACCTCTACTCCCCACACCAGAATACTCTTTTTACAAGTGAGCAGATGTTGTAAACCAAGACCCAATATCTCTCTCTACCTGACTTCTTGCCAGTAACACTGACATTAAACAACTTTGTTTTTATCTCCCACACTCCAAACCCACATCATCATTCATAAAAAGCTCTGGTGAGCCAGCATACTCAGCCCAAAACAACTACCTTTCACAATATGGGGAATGCAGCTTCTCTCTCAATGTTATTCAAGCACAAAAATAAACTCCCTTTAATTCTATCTCTTCTCTTCTATTTCCTTTCAAACTTTTGAACTCCCCTCTCCCTCTTTTTGCCTGATGTCTTAGCATGGCAATAACGATAGTTTTAATTTTTGCAACACTTTGAGGTTTACAAAATTTTGTTTTCCTTAAAAAGCCCTGTGGGTTAGGTGCTCAATCAAAAAGCATTTATTAAATGCTTCCTACATGCCAGGATCATTCTAGGTGCTGAAAATATAAAAACAAAAATGAAATAGACCCTGCCCTCAGGGAGTTTATCAGGAGAGACAATGTGTACAATATACAGGTAACTATACACACTCACACACTCATACAGAAGACAAGGTAATAGTGGAGAAGTGTTAATAGTAGAGGGAGGAAAGATTGATCACTGATTTGAGTTTATAAGAAAAAACTAGGGATTCTTGGAAGAAAGACAGTATTCCAGGCATGGAGGACAGTTGCAGAGGCAAGGGTACATGGAGGAGGAAGAGCAAAATCAGTTGTCTGGATTGCCATGTGAAGGGCAGTAATATATGAGGCCAGGCAGGAAAAGGTTTTAAATTAAAAAAACAAAAACAAAAACCAGAAGTTATATTTTTGTCTTAGAGGCCATAGGGAGTCCTTGGAGTTTACTGAGCCGAGGTGGTCAGATCTGTGCATTTTTCTCCCACTGCTACTACTTTTACTATTACCACTTCTACTGATATTATTGCTATTATTATTGCTGCTGTTATTACTACTACTACTAGTACTATTACTATTGCTACTATTACTATAATTATTTTTACAATTACTACTTAGTATTGCTACTACTATGACTATCATCACTATTATTAATCAATAAATGTTTATTAATAACCATTAATACTGTTGCTGCTGTTATTGCTCCTACTATTTATAGGATATTTTAAAGTTTACAAATATTATCTCATTTAATCCTTACAACAACCCTTGGATAGAGATGCTATTATTATCCATTTTACAAATGAGGAAATTGAAGTAGAAAGAGATTAAATGATTTGCCCAATGTAACCCAGATAGTTAACTGTCTTTTGCTGAATTTGAATTTAGGTCTTTCTGATATCAGGAAGTATTTACTGCACAATATAGCTACGTAACAATTCACTTAACTATAAAATTTCCTCATCTATAAAGTTAGGCCTTATAATAAAGTTAGTCCTCATAATTCATCTAGCCAATGATGAATTAGCTCATTTTACCAGTGAAAATTACTAAGCAACAAGGATTTAGAGTGGTTGTGCATATAAATTAATGAAAGAAATGTGGAGCAAATATGTTATTTGAATTTGAGATCCATGAGCTATGTCTCATTATCCTCTAATTTCAGTATGCAATTTTGAATGAAAAGTCAGGGTCAGTCCAAAAACAAAAATAAAGACTAGCTAGATGGCACAGTGGATAGAGTACTAACCTAGAATCAGGAGGAACTGACTTCAAGTCACTTGACATATACTAGCTGTGTGACCCTGGGCAAGTTACTTAACTCAGATTGCTTTGCCAACAACAATAATAATATGGGGAGACAAAAAGGATTTTTGCTACCCAAAACATCAAACCAAAGCGACCAATTATGCTATTGACAAAGATGCGGTAAAGAAAGGAATTCTAAGTAATTCTGTGGTTCACCTTTTGTTTCATTGTTTCATTCATTTGCAAGCTAAGGTAGAGCAATCTAACCGTAAATTGTGTAGTTTTTTAGAGTCCCCAGGTGAAAGGGTTGAAAAGAAAAGAAAATCTTCATCCGCAGGTCCCCTGCCTGGCTTCAGCTAGTCACATGGGAAGAACTATGACAGATGAGCTTTTAATGGCCCCGGATAGCAAGAGCTTCTAGTTTCTCTATGCCAGTACACTAGCTGTTGCTGATGTTGTTCAATTGTATTCAGGTGTCTGACTCTATGATCTCCAAATTGGGTCCTTTTTGCAAAAGGTACTGAAGTGGTTTGCCATTTCTTTTCCCAGCTTATTTTGTAGATGAGGAAACTGAGGTCAACAAGGAGCTGGTAAGTATCTGAGGCCACATTTGAAATTAAATCTTCCTGACTCCAGGTATGGAGTCCATTTAATTTATGAATTAAAACATTCATCTCTATAATATAATAGAATATCCATTTTGTCACTTAGCTGCCCTAGTACAGTAGTATCAAACTCAAATAGAAATGGATTCCTGTGGGCTATATGTTGCCTTAGAAAACCACAAATTAATATTATCTGCATTGTACTATGTTTTTACTTATTTTGTTAAACATTTCCCTGTTATATTTTAACCTGGTTTTTCCCATCTCCTTATTGGGAGTTTTACTGGATCATAAGTTTTATATTTCTGTACTAGTAGACTATAACAGATGTTTGGTCTTGAAGAGATGAATCCAAAAGTTGGTAGCAAGGAGTAATGCCCCCAAACTTTGCACTAGCTATCATGGTATCAGTAGAATGACAAAAACCAAAATGATTACCTCAAGACTTATGGAACAATTCTGATGAGATCTAGATAAGGGGTAACTAAGTGAAATTAGGTTTAATTGAGGTCTAGTGGCAGGGTCAGGGTACAGGGAGTCAAATAGAGCTTCCCTGCAACTTGCTCTTTGGATTCGGGGCAAGGATACAGAGTTAAATGAGGTCTAGTAGCGGTGCAAGAGTCCCTTGTAAAGGAATTTACAGATCCGAAAACCTAGATTGATAAAAGAGATTTATTATGGGGTTTGGAAGTAAGGTTAAAAGGTGTTAGGTAAAGAGAGGATGGCATCAGAACTAGGTGGTTCCAGTAGGCAGAAATCCTTTGACATGGTAGGCATAAGGCTGCCATGTTTGGGACCTCTGCAAAGCAAGAACTCCAGCTTGGCTCTTTTATAATAGGGGGCTTTGCAGCAAAAGAACTCTGGGAGATAACTATGAACCACTACATAGAATTCCCAATCCCTCTATTTTTGTCCGCCTGCATTTTTGATTTCTTTCACAGGCTAATTGTACACTATTTCAAAGTCTGATTCTTTTTGTCCAGCAAAACAACTGTTTGGACATGTATACATATATTGTATTTAATTTATACTTGAACATATTTAACATGTATTGGTCAAACTGCCATCTGGAGGGGGGGAAGGAGGGGAAAAATTAGAACAAAAAGTTTGGCAATTGTCAATGTTGTAAAATTACTCATGCATATATCTGGTAATAAAATAATAGAGGGCTTTGGCTACAAGATAAAGAGGGCTTGTGGGTAGAGTCCCAAGTTGGCTCCAGGCTGGGTTTTAGCCAAGGTTAGAATTTGAATTTAATTCAATGGGTTTCAGGACTGAACCAGATAAAGATGAAACTGTTTGTGCTTAGGGTGGAGTCCCCTCCCTGAGGCAAAGTCCAAGGAGGTTTTCTCTTTTAAGAGTTTTAGGGTTTCCTCGTCAATTCTTCCCCACTCCTCATTCCAATCAAGACCATGTTCTCAGCCATCATCACAAGACTAATGCAGAGATATCATGCTCACCTAAAACAGAATGAGAACATGACCAAAAGCTATCAGTGATCCTGCAGTCTTGGTGGGTGAGTTGCCACCAAAAATCCTGACTACATTCTTATGCATATCCACATTCCCCACCAAAGATGTATGAATGGGAAGTATAACCTAGGTTTATAGAAAGAATGCTGCAACTTTTCTAGATATGCTATTTTAATGTTTTTATTTTGAACTATTTGTGTTCTCTGACTGACTAGAGGAAAAGTAAAAACATCCCACAAAGGGTCTGTAAGCTATGGTTCGACAGAGGACCTTGAATTTGGGGCAGCTGTGCTAGAGATTCTCACCCATGAGAAGTATTCCATGTGTGACAATAAAATAAGATGATGTGACTTATCCAAGGCATTATGTAATCCATGGCAAAGCCTGGAAGATTATATTTTAGTCCTCTTTTTACTATTCTATATTGTCTCATTTGATCCAATTTCACTTTTATCCACACAAGGCTTTATAACAGCATTTTGTACTAATGATCTTTCTTTATCCCAAAAGTAAAAAGCACATAAAAATTTACCTGTTCAGGACATCCTTATATAGGACTATACTCCTAGATGCAACAGCATTGCCCTCTCAAACATCCATAGCAAGCAGGAGGTATCACTATTAATTATCTCCTGTGATCTGTTGATCTGATATGTTGATTACTTTGTTCTGATTTGGTCTTGATGTGAGTTAACTGATAGAACCTTTATGAATGGTAAGTTTTTATGGTGACTATCTCCCAACTCAGCTGCATTTGTTTTAACAAATGCATTTTCAGTAACATTCTAAGATAGGAGAATGAGACCAACAAGGACAACTCAAAACATTCAGTGGACATCTGATCATGTTTCTTTTCAGATTAATAAAAAATAAACAAAGAAACTTTCATTTAAAAAGTAAAAACTGAATATGGAAGTGGAGGGATTTGTCTGATATGGAATTGAATAGAAAGAAATGATATATGCCAAGGATAAGAAAAGAGGAAGTTATTAAGTCTAAGGGAATGTAATTTTACTCATTGTTTAAGTAGTTTTCTAAATAAACTTAGTCAGACTAAACTTGAACTGTGGTCCTTATAGTGAAAGCAAGTCAGATTGTATGCAAAGACTGTATATCCACAGTTAGTAAATGAATTAAAGATTTGAATTATTCAGTTAACTTGATTAATAGAGATCCAATAGGTGAATTCTTTTTTGGCAGTTCACTTATGGTGTGTTCAATTTCTTTTTCTAAGATTGGATTGCTTTAAGATTTCAATTTTTTATTTTGTTAGTTTGGATTTCTTATATTTTTGAAGTTATTGATCAACTTTCTTTGAATCCAACACTTTGATGGTATATAATTGTGTAGTTTCTGACAATTCTTTTTATAGACTCCCTGTTTTGAATTCATTTTGTTCATATTTTATTTTGTCCATTTGATTTTTTTCTCTTTGATTAGATTAGCTAATAGTTTATTCATTTTTGTTAGCCTTAAAAAAAAAAAGATCTTGATTTTGCTTATCAGTTCAATATTCTTCATTTTAAACTTCTCTATTTCTCTTCTAATTTTCCTTTGTAATTTTCCTTTCCTTCTTCCTTTGTAATTATTTTGGGCTGCTACCTTATTTATTTTCTAGTCTTTCTAATTCCATGTTTATTTTATTGATTCTTTTAAAAAAAATTTGTTCAAAAAAGTTTTCAGAGATATAGTTGCCTTAAAACTTCTTTGATTGTTTCCCACAAATTTTGGTAACATTACATTTAAGAAGAAGAATATTTATTTGGTATTTATATTTATATGGTATTTTAAAGTCTGCAAATTGTATTTTTCATTCAGCCTTATGAGCTAAGTGCTACTGTTGTCTCTATTTTAAAAATGAGGAAACTGAGAATGAAAGAATTTACAGAGTCAGACAGCTACTAAATGTGTGAAGCTAGATTTGAACTCAGGCTTTTCTGATTCCAAGATCAGAATTCAACTTACTATAGCACATAACTAATTAAAACAATCAGCTAAAGTAATTATTTATTGTTTTCTGATTTGTTCTTTGATCAATTTATTCAGGACATTATTATTTATACTTTATTTGTGGCTTTTGTTCAACAATTATTTATTTATTTTTTTAATTGCTCCTATTTTTTGTAAAGGGTACATTTATTATATGTACTTTTTTTTTTACATCGATTTATGATTCCTTTAATCCTTAACACATGAATAATTTTTCTAAATATACCACAGCATGTGAAGAAATAAGTGTGCTCAACCATGATCCTCTTAAGAAGTCTATATGTGCCCATAAACTTTAGTTTTTTCTAGCAGTTGTTCAAATCTATACTTTTTTCTAGTTTATATATATTTTTTCTGTTGGATCTATACACATCTGAGAGAAACCAGTCTTCTACTCTAACACAAAGTCTCCTACTATCATTGTTTTTTTTTTTTTTTTTGCAATTCTCCTAGCTTTTTTTTTTTAATAATAATTTAACCATACTATGTTACTTGACTTATATGCATTTAATAATTATTTTTTTCATTTTCTATAGTCATTAGGTATAATGCAAGTTTTTCTCTTTTTATTTCCACTATATCAATTTAAATAGTTACTTTATCTGAGATAATAATTGTAACTCCTGCTCTTATAGCAAAAAACTGAAGCATGATAAATTTTCTTTCATTTTCTTATTTTCACTCTTTGGGTCTATAAATGTTTTTATATGTAGCAATTTTTTCCTCATTCACTATTCTTTTCTTTTCATTAGAGAATTAATTCACATTTTGGATGATGAGTGTTAGGCTTATGCTTTCTTATATTAACCATATATATTGTATGTACATACATATACATATATATGTATATATATGATACATACACACACACATACACACACACATATATACCAGTCTTCTCTCTCCAGTTTATCCTTCTTCTTCCTCTTATCTGTAAAATCCAAAACTTCTTGAATCTATTTTATTATTATTTAAAAATTTTTGTTTGTTTTTTTCTTTTCCTTAGATAAAGGTATAATCTATAATCCTCCTTAAACTATTTCTCCTACTGCATCCATTTTTTTTTTCTATTTAAATGGTATTAAGTTGTAATGCCACTTTTGCAGAAAGGACTGTTTTCATCCCATCCCTTTTCTTTCTTTCTTTAAAAAATGTATTTATTTAGTATAATGCATTTAATGTAATTTATTTAAAACTTAAATACAAAATAAGGGGAAAAAATAAAAGGGAATGACAACAAGAAAAACAAAACAAAACAAAATTGACATGTGACCAATAGAACATTGGGGAGGATTCAAGATATATAACAATAAAATTTCATTTCAAGAAAGCGTATATAATAAGGAATATATTGTATTCATAACTGTGCATCTTTTCTTTGCTTCTTTGTAGGTTTTCTTTTGTTTTCTGCTATGCACTTTTAACTTTATTCTTTTTTCCCCTTTCCTCTCCCCTACCTTCTCCAAGCAGAATACAGTTGTGTAGATAAAATTATGTATGCATATACACATATACCTCCCCATATACATATATCTATATACACATATACATATACCTATAAATATACCCATACATCCATACACATGCATCTAAAAGAATATTAATATGACTGACATATAATGTAGAATCTTTAAGTTTGACTTTAAGTTTGTTGATTACAATTCCTACCTTTAAAAAAATATTCTACTCCTGATCATTGTTATTGTATTTGGACATATCTTTTATTTCCTATCTCTGGTACCTCTTCAATGTTAGCTCTACTTTGTAACTTGTTTTGCTGTCACTTAATTTCTTCCCCCATCCTTTCCCTCCCTCTTTATCCCATTCCCACTATCTACACTCTGCTTTTCTATTTATATAAACACTCTTCTGTATCCCTTCTTATCTTATGCCATCCATTTCTCTCTTTTTATCTCTTTCCCATTAATTTATATAAAGGTATATAGATTAAGGTATAATAAGTATAATAAAGTATAGATTAAAGGTATAATATTAAAAGATGTGTAGATTAGCAGGAGTAAAACTCCTGCTAATCTACACATCTTTTAATATTTGACTTTATCCTATTTCTTCCCCCCCTTATTTTATAGATTTTGGAGGGTGCTATACCCTTCTTGGTATATGCAAATTTATATATATTATATATGTATATATACATATACACACATATGTATGTATTATGTATATATTTATGTATATGGGTAGATATTTTTCCCTCTCTAACCCATTCCCTATGTGAATACATTTTCAGAACTATCAGCTCTCCCTCATCTAATTCCTGTGTCAGTTCATGCTCTTACCTTATTTGTATAGTACAATTATTATTTTTACTTTTTCCTAATTGGTTTTACTTTTTAGTAACATCATACTCCATTCCAATCTTTCTTTTGAACTACCCAATTACTAATGTCAATCTTAGACATATTTACATTTTCATGGATAAAACATAGTTTGTCCTTTTTGGAGCCCTTGAAATTAGTCTTTGATATTAACTTTTAGGTGTTAAATTTTCTTTTGAATTCAGGTTTGTATGAGACAAAATCCTGAAAATCTGACAGTTCATTGAATGTCCATTTTTTTCATTCATATAATACTTAATTTTGTTAGATACGATATTTTTGGCCATAACCCTAGTTCTTTTAATTGTTGATATATTGTATTCTAGGACCTGAAGTCTTTTGTTATAGCTTTTAATAAATTCTACATAATTCTAAATGCAGCTCTGGCATATTTGAATCTTTTCTTGCTTTATTTCTTATAAAATTTTCTCTTTCATCTAGGGGTTTCAAAATTTTACAGTAATGTTCCTATGTGCTTTCCTTGTAGAATCTCTTTGAGGTGGTGATGATTGGTGAATTTTTTTCTATTTCTACTTTCCCCTCTTGTTCTGTCACTTCAAGACAATTTTATTTGATTATTTCGATTATTTCTTGTATTATTGTGTCAAGCCTATTTTTTTTAGTCATAGCTTTCAGGTAGTTCAATTATTTTTATGTTTTCTCTTCTTGAACTGTTCTCCAGAACTGTTTTTTTTTAAATAAAATGTTTCACATTCTCTTCTATTTTTTCATTCCTTATACTTTGTTTTATTATTTCTTGGTCTCTTAAAGCTTCAATTGTCTTCCCCTTGCCCATTTCTAATTTTCAAGGTCATTATCTTCTTTAAAACTTTGGATCTTTTTTTTTTCTAATTGGTTGGCTTGCTTTTTATAATCTTGTTTTTCTTGGATGACTCATTTTTTAAAAAATTAATTTAGTTTCTTTTCAATCTTCTTCATTTAATTTTTAAAGTCTTTTTTTTTTAGTTCTATAAATTCTCTCTGGTCAGGTAATCATTTAACATTCCCCTGGAATAGAATTCCTCTGCTTTTTTAAACTTCAATGTTCTCCTCTGAAGATGAACCTCACTTTTCACTATTCCCAAAGTAACTTTCTATGGTTGAGTTCTTTCTCCTTTGCCTGTTCATTAAAAAAAAGAGAGAAAATTTATTAGTGTAATTACTAAAAAGTAAACTTGTGGGGATGGTGTCTCTGACTTCACTTCACTTTGATCTGACCCCAAACCAAGAACTCCGACTTCCTTCCTGTAAGTGCCCTCAGCCAACAGCTTTCCTGCCCATTCTGCACTTACTGTATGTGATGGTTCTTTTTTTTATTCAGGGCCATGTCTTAGCAGCAAAGCTAGGCTTGGTTTTAGTATAAGCACAGGATTCTTCAGTCTTTCAGGACTCAGACCCCTATTCTCCAGACCATCTGGGAGGTGAAAGTTCCTGTGGTTCTGGCTGAGGCTACTTTTGAATCCAGCTAGCCCCATGGTTCTTTTCTTGCTGTTTTCTTGGATCTAGCTTTAAGATATTTGCACTTCACATTGGTTAAACCTCCATCCTTAGTTCTTTCTTGAGGTCTTTTCAGGTTGTCCAAAGAGGACCCCTGTTCTGCCCCAAATCTTATGTGTATTTTTACTAATCTATGCTTGCCCTGAGGCACAATTTTGTTTTATTTGAGGGGGAAATCTATAGCACTTGGAATTTTGTGACCTTCTTCACCATTTTCCCCATAATCCTCCTTCCTATCTCTTTTCTAAGATGCTAAGTTACATAGACCTTTCCTTTCCTTTAACAAAAGCTTAAGGAATGAGTACTTCCTTCCCACAAAGGTAGCCATAATTTTCAACCCAGCAGCTCCTTTAGTGAAAATGATATCCAACACAGAATTTCTTTTTATTGGTACTCCCAATTTTTCAAAGATGAAACTTCATTAAAATATTAAGAAGTTATCAATTCCTCTGCTTTTGGGAGACTTTCAGCAAAGATTTATAAAACCCAGGTACCTGGCAACTATTATATCATGCCTTTAATCTAGATTTGTGATTTTTTTCTCACAGATTTTACTATATTCTCTTTCTGTCTGTAGTTTATTCCAGTGACAAAATTGCTCTCGTTCTTGATCTTTACCCAAATACTCTCTTCTATGGTTCCATACTCCCTTTGATTCCTGGATCTCTTCATATTAGTAAATCTTTTTTTTTTTTTCCCTCTAAGGCAATTGGGGTTAAGTTACTTGGCCAGGGTCACACAGCTAGGAACTGTTAAGTATGTGAGGTCAGATTTGAATTCAGGTCCTCCTGACTCCAGGACTGGTGCTCTATCCATTGCCACCTAGCTGCCCCAGCAAAGGCATTTTTTAGACCTCAGTTTCCCCAAATGTAAAATGAAGAGGTTGTATTCTCCTAAGGTATCTTTTGGCATTATATGAACCTATCATTCTGTGTGGAAGGGCATTGGAAAAAGAGACCTAAATTTTAGGGGCACTCCTATCACTAACAAGGTTCAGTCCAACCCCTTTCCTCCCTGGGTTGCAGTGTTCCCTCACCTATAAAATAAAATGATTGAACTCAGTAAATACCTGGAAGAGAGAAATACGTGTTCTACCCAGAGAAATGTTGCTGGGGCAGCTATCTCTCCTTTGTTCTCTAGGATCCTTTAACTTCAGATAGATGCATACATGTCCCAGTGGCTTTGGCTGGGATATAGTACTGGATCTTAGGTTCTTTCTCTGAGATCTGGAGGTAACTTCTCACTTTAGAGCACTCATTCTCCCCTTCTCCTCTAGGCACAGTTATAACCCTGCTAGAGAAGATACTATCATCTTTCAGGTATGAGTTGGGATTGTTCCATTCTTTATACTTGTCTCTCCAGATCCCAGCACAGTGCTTGGCACACAGTAAATGCTTAATAAATATTTGTTGATTATTGATAACTCCTTTGCTACAGAGGGAAACAAGAAATGTCCCCTCCTCAATGTGATTTGTGTCTGCAGGATGCCCACCCATGCTGTGTGCTGCCATGCTGGCTTCCTCACTTCCTTGTTTTATTAAAAAACTAATTTGAAGCCATTAAACTCCTCATTTGTTTTCATTTAAAAGAAAGATAAAACAGACGTGACCATGGGCAGCCTAATTGGAAGCTTCTTCATGCACAGTAGTGTCATAGGAAAGGAGTAGGGCAGAGAAGAATTTCTTCATGACGGGGGTCCATTTTTGCTTCACTATTTGTGCCCTCTGCTAGAGATCTCAGCATTTAGGAAATATGATGTTTAGTGGGAGTGGGGCAGAGGTCCTGATTGTGGAAGCCCAAGAAGACAATAAATTCTTAGGGACAGGAATCTCTTGGTTTCTCCTGCTTTCCTTCTGTGGGAGGAAACAGACAATGAGATGTTAAGCAAGAGTTGTCATAAGAAAAGTATAAACCTTTATAAGTAACGGAAAAGTGTGAGCTATTTTTCTCCTTTCTGACTTAACAGATGTAACATAGCTTACTTAGTCTATTTACCAGCACTGTACTTTTTTCTTTTGATTGTGCTTTATTTGATTGATTAATTTTTATGGATTATTTTTATCATTTTCCATGATAATTCATTTCTGAATATTACTTCTCAACAAGCCACCATTTGTAATAAAGATTGGAGGCAGCTAGGTGACACAATGAATAAAGCACTGAGCTTAGAGTTAGGAAAACCTGAGTTCAAATCCAGCCTCAGATACATAGTAGCTGGGTGATTCTGGGCAATTTCCTTATTTGTAAACTAGGAATAACCTACCTGGGAGGTGATGAAGTAACTTAGCATAGTGCTTGATACATAGTAGGCAATATGTAATGCTTATTTCTTTCCTTATTTCCCAAGCCTGACAAAGATAGAGGGAGAAAAAGAAGTTCTGCAAAATTCACCAATATTAACCACGTCTGATAGTATACTCCATATCCACAGTCTCCACTTTTCCAGTTGAATTTTCTCAACTCTTCTCCAGGGCTAGGATTCTTGGTCATTATAATCATACAGCAATGGATGCCCTTTACAGCCCTTCAATGTTAGCTATATTACTGGAGCAGGCAGAGGCTAGCAGATTGAGTTCTGAGCTATAGAAGAGCTAAAACCGATGTAAAAATGAATCCCTCAGAATGTGTGTCTGAGGGGCTAAAAACAGAAACAGAGCAAGCCAAAGATTCTGTGCTGCTCAACACTGGAATCAGGCCTATGTGTGGCCACTACATGCTCTGCCTGGGCAATCTCAAAACCAAATTATGATTGTTGTTGTTATCATTAACAATAACAACAATATTAACAGAGCATTCAGAATCCTTTTGTTGTTTTTCTTCCTGTTTACATTATCATAGTTTATTGTATATATAGTTGTTCTGTTTCTGATTACCTCACTCTGTTTTCATGGGCTTTTCCAAATTTTTAACTGTCTTATTTTATAGTAATATTTAATTATATTCATATAGCAGTTTATTTAGCCAATTTACCAATTTACCATTTCATTTACCAATCAATGGGCACAATTTGTTTCAGTTTTTTGCTATTGTAAGTGAATATTTTGGTATATTATAGGACCTTTTCTTCTGTCTCTGACTTACTTGGGAGAAATGTGTGTGTATGTGTATATGTATATATGTATAAATATATATACATACATATAAATACCTTACTAGGCATATGTATATATGTAAATGCATGCTTTCCCCATCATACATGGTTGTATGCATCATATATATTTGCATTTATGTCTGCATATGTAGCTAGTAGTAAAATCTCTAGGTAAGAGGATATGCCAGTTTTTGTCACATTTTTGTCACTAAAAAGCATTATTCCGAATAGCTTTAGAGAATGGTTAGACCAATTCACAGTTCTGCCAACAATATATTAGCATGCCTGTCTTTCTATTGTCCCTCCAATATGGAGGATTTATATATATATATATATATTATCACTTTTGCTTATTTTTGCTAGGTGTGAAATAGAACCTTAGAATTTCTTTCATTGTGAGTGATTTGGAGCCATATTTCAGGCAGTTGCTAATAGTTTGCAATTCTTTTTTTGAGGATTGCTTTTTCATATCCTTTGACCACTAATCCATTGGAGAAAAGCACAATACTTTTTTGGTTGCTTATTATTACATATTTATCCTCACAATGCTGTATTGTAGAGGTGTTAGAGATTGTTGTTCCCCTGTAATAGACTGGGGAAAGTACTCTAGACAGTTTTAGACCTGGAAGTGACCTTACATACTAGGTAGTGCATTCCTTATATTACATGAGACAGGAAACTGAGGCTGAGAAGATTAAGTGACTTGCTCATATTCCCACAGGGAGGATTTGAACCCAATCTTCATCACTCTAAATTCAATATCTTATCAACCAATCAATAAAACAAGCAATTATTTATAAGCACTATTCTCTGTGAATCCAAAGACAAATATTTTAAAATTACTGCCCTTTAGACACATATTTTAATGAGGAGACACTCACAAAGGCAAAGTATGCCATAGGCATGATATCAAACAAGGCATGTGTATGAAAAGACTGAAAATGAACATATTACATTTGGAACTCTGATAAAAATCAGCTGGAAAGAAACATAATCCTTTATATACAAATGCTTAAAAAGAAATGAAAACTGTGCTGAGAACCTGAGACAAAACTATCCCTTCTCACTCTAAGTTTTATTTCCCCTAACCTGTATTTGCAATGACAGGTCTATAAATTGGCCATGGGCATGACTACTCAGATACAATTCAACTTCTCCAGGTGCTAGTGGTAATTCTGGTGTGTGTGTGTGTGTGTGTGTGTGTGTGTGTGTGTGTGTGTGTGTGTGTGTGTGTGTGTGTGTATAGCAGGGGAAGGACAAGAGAATTATACTTCTACTTGCCATTGCAGCTTTTGAGTCCTATTGGAGCACTTTTTACTTGTACATAGTGCGTCATAATACCATTGGTTATTAAACAGAAAACATTTACTAAATGATAAGACAAATGCAAGAATAATTATAATATTTATTCAGTAGAAGGCAAAATACAAAATAATCAGAATAAAATAATCAGTCATAAATTTAGGTCTTAATTTCTCACCAATGAACACAGTGTCCATAGGGGAAAGCTGGCATAGACTTAGAGAAACCTAGTAGGGAGGCATGTAAAAAGAGAAGCCAATTTGCCCCAAATAGTTCATGACTTTCTCTTAAAGAACAGTTTGTACCATGTATCAGCTGTTGTGCAAAGCCTCTTGTCATGTATCCTCAGGATGCTCAGGCAGTTTCAAGCTTTTATCACACTGCCACTCTTGGCAAAGTGTTAAGAAAATGTTATGCTCTTTTAGGAGAAGTATATCAAAATCAGCCACAAAGTTTGTCTTTCAACTCTCTTTTCCTGTTTCTTAAGTTAGGGCAACATAGGCACTCCACAAAGATTTCCCCTCATTTGAGCTATAGATGGTGCTAGAAGGTCATAAGCCCAGGAAATGTCTTCAAATAGCAGGTGTTACTGCTTTCTTACAATCAGATTCCAGCTGCAGTTTTCTTCCAATCAACTTCAGATTCAGTCCACTTCAGATACAAAAGTTGCCTGTCAGCTTTGTTTGGCTCCTGCCAGTTTCTGCATATTTCATTTTCTGCAAGCAGCTTATTTTATTACCTTATTGACTTCTATCCTTGTTTCTTCTGTCTTCTTTTATACTTAGCTTCTTTTCTTGTTTCTTTTTGTCTCTCTCCTATAGCTTTTAATACCTCAAATCAAAGTCTCTTTGTATTTTATGACACATCTCTATTATAGATAAGATTGTGTGTATCCATGTGAGATATGTATGTCGACATGGTATTTAAAAGTAACTCATGAGAGTCATTGATAGGTATTGATGGAATCTCATCTATACTTTCCTGAGGGATAGTGTCTTAAGGGGAGCAGGAGAAAGACCACGAGACTGAACTTTCTTTTCTCCAGTGTTTGAGGGATTTATTGGACTAGAATTATGTTTATCTATATCCTCTTACTATTGCTGATCTAGGTGTACAATAAGTTCATAACAAAATGGGTTCAAAACAAAAAGCCAATTTCCTAGCTATTGACCTTAAATACTCTGGAACCACATATGAATTTCCCCAGATCTCTCAAATTAAGTACATCTTTCATATAGGTTCACAGCATCATCAACATTCTCTCTACTAATTCAGAAATCCAGAATCACAACTTGGTATACTTAAAATATGAAATTCAACAAAATCCACCTTCCTATCAGATATGAACCCAAGAGTCCTTACTATTGTTTCATATTTCCCAAAGAGTTATTTGATTTATAGTTAACAATATTTCTCAAAACCTTGAAAATAATCATATGCAAATTAACTGATGGACAATAATTCTCTTCATGTGTCTTAATTTAATTAGTGTTCTGCTTTCAAGTAAATTCATATATTTATTTGAGGGACAATTTTCTCTCATTTTAAAGCATTTTTATCAGAGTTCCAAACATACATGTTCATTTCTAGTCCTTGCATACCAAAATATCCACATTACAAAAGAATAGTTCTTTTCATACAAAAAATACATATGGGCAAATAAAAATATTCAGAAAGTCAATGGAATGTGACCTTAGAAACCAAAACACAAATAGCTGGGTTGGAACTAAGAAGGGTCTCATACAGAAGAAGAACTTGAATTGAGTCTTAAAGGCAAACAGAGATTCTAAGATGTAGAGGTTAGATGAAGATCATGATGAGGTACATAGCTGATGCAAAGGCACAGAATGGGATAGAGAGCACCTATGAAGATCAAGAAGCAGGCCGTTATGGCTTGACCTGAGAAAACCAAGCATTTGATCCTAGAAGTCACAGAGATCCACTGAAAGTTATTGAATAGGGAGATAACATTATCGGGCTTATGATTTTGGGAAAATTATTTTGTCATCAATGGAGAATATTTTAGAATAGGGAATGACTTGAGACAGGAAGATTAAATAGAAAGCTATTCCAATATTCCAGAAAAGAGCTAATGAGATCCTTAACTAGGGTGGTGGCCATAAAAATAGAGAGAAAGGGATGGATTCAAGAGGTACTATGGAGATATAAATGACATGATTTGACAATTGATTGGATATGTGGAATAAGAGAATGGATTCTTTTGTTTGAAATAATACTGAGTTTGTGAATCTGAATGATTGGAAGATTAGTGGTACCTCAATAGTAACAGGAAAGTTCAGAAGAGTGCATTTCAGAGGAAAGTCAGCAGATTCTGTTTTGGACTTGCTGAATTTGAGAGGCTACAAGATAGTCAATTAAAATATCAAATAGAACCAATGCAGTAAAAATTAGAAGAAAAGCAGGAAACTGGGAAAAAATTTAACTTTAGGTTCTCTGATAAAGATTTAATTTCTAAAATATGTAGGGTACTGAGACAAATTTATAAAAAGAAAAGCAATTTCCAAAATAAAGTATATGAAAAGGCATTTTTCAGAGGAAGAAATCATAAGTATCAATAATCATATTAAATGACCTATTTCAATTAGACAATTTCTAATTAAACAACTCTGAGGTATTATCTCATACCAATCAGATTGGCTAAAATATCAGAAAAAAGTCAGAAAAAATGTGACAAATTAATCTAATCATTCTGGAAAACAATTTGGACTATGCCCAAAGGGCTATAAAATGTGAATAACCTTTGCCTGGCAATGCCACTACTAAGTGCATGGCCCAAGGAGATCAAAGACAGAGACAGAAAAGGTCTCACATGTACAAAAATATTTATAGCATCTCTTTTTGTGGTGCCAAAGAAACATAAGCTGACAAGATATCCATCAATTAGGGAATGACTGAATACATTATATGGATGTGCCATCATGCTATTGTTTTCTAAGAAATGATGAAGGAAATTTTTTCAGAAAAACCTAGGAAAACTTACATGAACTGATGCAAACAAGTGAGCAGAAGCAGGAGAACAATGTACATAGTAATAGCAACAGTGTAAAGATGATCAGTAATGAAAAATGATCTATCGCAATATCAAAAGGCTCTTCATTAAAAATGCTATTTTCAACTCCAGAAAGAGAACTGATAGAATCAAAGTGCAGATTGAAGCATATATTTTTCTTTTTTTTTTATTGGAAAATAGTTAATATAGAAATTTGCTTTGCATGGCTTCATATGTATAACAGGAACTAGATATGTTTAATTTAATGTTTAATGAAAAGAAGATTATAAAAATAAAATAAATATAATGAGGGACTTGAGCATAAAAATGTCAAAGAAATTGATACAGAAGATTAGGGCTGTAATATGTCTGTCTGTCTATCTATCTATCTATCTATCTATCTATCTACCTACCTACCTACCTACCTACCTACCTACTTAGGATTCATCCGTATAGCAATGATAATTGAATCTGTGAATATTTATAAGGTTATCAAGTAAGAGTGTAAAATGAGGAAAAAAAGAGGACCCAAATAGAGCCTTGGATTATATCTACAGTAAGTGAATAGAACATGGATAATGATTGAGTAAAGGAGACTGAGAAGAAGCAGTGGTCAACCAGGAAGGAAGAATGCAAGAGAGAGCAGAATCTTGGAAACCCAGAGGGGAGAGACTATCCAAGAGGAAAGGATACTCAACAATGTCACCCTTTCCAAAACTTCAGTGGTCTTTGTACTTTCCAAAAGGGACTTAACTACAAAACAATTTTTCTTTCATGATACCAGCATGCACAGGACAGACAAAAACAAGAAGCTAGTTACTAAGGGACCTTTGTAGTTCCATCCAGGTCCATAATAAAGGAAATGGTGAGGCTCCCAATTCCTCTATGACCTGATTCAAAGTATTAAGAGATATGATCATTTTCTTGAAAGTATTACATCATTTGACAATGGAACCATTTCCCTCTTTCCTCTTTGTTTCAGTTCATAACCAGCTCAACCTCTATAGGTATATTTGATTTTACTGATGACTCTCCAGGTGTGAGGAGAAACTTTAATTTGACAATGTAGTATGCAACTTTATGGGATGCTTCAAGAAAGAAGTTTTCATGTGATGGGACCTTCAAGTTTTCAATGAAATGTTATTTCAAATTCAATTAAAATTGAATTTTCTTCACTTGAAAAGAGCATACATTTTAAGATGCATTATCAGAATAGACAGATGTGAGGTACTATTTCAGGTTGCTGACTTTGTGCAACTGTTTGCAAGTGTTAACTTGAAATAAAGATGACTACCAAGGTAGCAGCAATAAGTCTTTAATTGAGACAAGGAAATGGCAGTTTGGGCCACCTAACAGCACCAAAGTGTCTGGGAGGGGCAGAAAGGGCAAGGTTTAAAAACATTTCAATTAACACGAGTGCTTGGGAGTGGCAGCAGCAGGGAGGAGTGCTAGAGAGGTACTATAACAAGGATGATTGCATTTTATACAATAGTTGAAGTCTGAGGAGGACATCTGATCAGAACAGCAGGACTCCAGGTATAGCAAACACAGGGAGTTTCCAGAGAGGTCACAAGACTGACTGCAAGTGGTACCAACCTGTTTCTACTACAAGGGGTCAAATAGCCCCTCTGATGGTAGCTCCATTGGACATAAGAATTTTTCCATACAAAAAGGGTTGCAACTTTTGTGTTCATTAACATGGTCTTTAACATACTTCCTTTTCACATTTCAACCTAAATTGGTAAAAAATAAATAAAGCAAAAATAAAATATTTTATTCAATTGACATTTTTAGAACAATATTTTCATATGCTTTAAGGATATTTGATAAGTCTATAGAGATAAGTAATTTTTATGCCAACTAAAGAGTAAGATATTCAAGAAATATTTGTGATGAGTAGAACAAGGCAGGTTTCATAATTTATCTCAAGTTTTAGTAATTTTAATTATCAAATTAACCCTTTGATAAACTTGAGGATCATAGCAATAGCCCAGAATTTGTGTTCTTCTTGGACAATTTGTCTATGATTTTTCCTGGAGTTGTATTGCTTTCAATTCTTTCCTAGAAATAATAGTTCTCATTTCTAATATTGTTCGCAATTTTCTCTTAGTGATTTTTTAAATGCACAGTGCTTTCACTGAATAATAAGATGTGAACGCTACTTATATAACATACTGCATGTGAGTGCTTTTATTTCATAATCCAGACAGCAAACAAAAGAGCAGCATGAAGAGAAAAACAAATTAAAGAAAGAACCTCTCCAGTCACAAAACTTACACACATTGCACATATTGACCTGTATCACTGTACTAATAAGTCACTTTAAATAGCACAGTTTAACAATTATCTCTACTGTCATATATTCTTGAACTTGCCTGTTTTAAACATGGAGCCCACATACTTCATTTACAAGAGGTACCTCAGCCTAATGGAGAGTTAACAATTCTCATTTGAACTACCCAGTTTTACAAAACTGGAAGAAACAATGAAAATAACTCACCTCCTCTCACATATTGATTAGCTAACAATTGTAGAAAGAGAATACTAGAAAGCAATGTAGATGTTTGGGTTAACCATATGAGAATATTGGACCAAAAGCTGCTATATGGAGTCAAACAAATGTTTACTTACAGGAAGACTACATCACTTGTGATCTAGTCATGGGTGTAAAACCTACAGTAATTTTAAAGTATAGCTATCCCTTCCACATCATGACTTTCCCTACCAAGGTTCTGATATATCACAGGTTGGCATAAGAAATTAAATGGGAATTTTGGAAGAGTTCTGCAGAAGCAGTAGATGATATGTGAAAACCAACAGATGACACACACAAAAAGCTTAGAAACTCAGAAATGCATAAAACATATACATATATAGTATTGCATAATATCAATATCTATTTTATCTTTTAATACCATAATAATTCAAACTTCTCTGGTATGAAAGGAGGGCCAAAATTTTTTTTCATGGATTTTCCAGATCACAAGGGTGTCATCCCCCTATCCCCTGCAATGTGGAAAGAATAATTGTAGTGTTAAGTATAAATGATATTTTGAAATATCTATAACACTATAATAGGACATAAAATATTTGTGATTTCTATTGGTGACAAAGTCCCAGATGCTGTCAATACTTCTGTGGTTTATTGCTGACTTAGAATCACTAAGTTCAGTAGGAAAAAAAGATATGATCTTTCAAACTAAGTTAGATTCCTGAGAAATTTAACCACAAACCCCTTAAGAATCTGTGGACCCCAAATTCAGAAGTCCTTTGATGTTGGGGTTGTGCTAAGTGATTTCTGAGGTCCTTTCCAATGTTCAAATTCTGTGATTTTGTGACATTCTATATCTATATATGTATGCACATAAATAAGCCGTATGCATACATATATATACATATAATGCATTATACTATACAATTTGTTTTCCAACTCTATTCCATAAAAACTGATCTCTTCAAATTTACTAATCATCTCCTAATTGCCAAATCTAGTGATCTTTTCTTTATCTTCATTCTTCTTGACCTTTCTATGGATTTTAACCACATTGGTCACCTTCTTCTCTCTGATATTCTCTTCTCCCTAGGTTTTGGGGATACCACAAGCTCTTTGTTCTCCTACTATCACTTCTTCAGAGGATCCATTATTGGCTTTTCATCTAGGTCACAAACAGTAAGGATAACGGATTGTGAAGTTATAAAGGGCTTTGAATGCAAGACGGGATTTTATATTTACCTGGTAATTTCATCATCATCTCTGGATTTAATTATCATTTCTATGCTGATAAATTTCAAATCTACCTATTCAATGCTGAGTTACAGTCTTACATTTTCAACTGCCTTTCAGGTATCATGAATAGAATATATAGCTTAAATTCAACATATCCAAAAGTGAACTCATTATCTTTCCCCTAATCCATAGTCCCCTTCCAAACTTTCCGGTTATTGTCAAATGTACCACCATCTTCCTAGTCCCCCAGGATTGTAACTTGAGTATTACCCTCAACTCCTCACTATCTCTCATCCCTCATGTCCAATCTGTTGATTTCATCTTTGTATCTCAAGTACACCGCCTTTCTCTTTGATATCGCCATTACTCTGGTGCAATTCCCATTAACTTATCTGGACTATTGCAATAGCCTGCTAGTGGGTCTGACTGCATCAAGTTTCTCTCCACTCCAATCCATTCCCCATTCAGTCACCTAAGAGATTTTCCTAAAGCAGAAGTTCACTGATGTCACCTTTACTAAATAACCTGTAGGTCAAATATAAAATCTTCTGTTTTGCATTCAAAACCCTTCATAAGCTGATTTCTCCTTTACCTTTCCTGTTTTTTTCTTTCTTTTTTAGTGCTTTACACGCTACCATGTACTCTGATTCGTTGATACTGGCATCCTGGTTGTTCCATAAACAAGACATTCCATCACTTTGTTCTGAATATTTTCTCTGTCTGTCCCCCATCTTCCTTCTTATCTTACTAGGCTTCCCTGGCTTCCTTCAAGTCTAAACTAAAACTCTACTTTCAATAGGAAGTCTTTCCCATCCTTTCTTAATTCGAATCTCTTTCTTAATGATTTCTTATTTATCTTTTATATAGCTTGTTGATACATATGTGTTTGCTTGTTGTTTTCCCTATTAGATTTTAAGGTTCTTGAGTGCTAGAATTGTCTCTTGCCTCTTTTTTGCATCTCCATAATTTAATTCGGCACAAAATAGGTACTTTCTAGATGCTTATTTACTGACTAACTAGTTTTTATTGATGAGAAAACTGAAAGAGAAAGAGGTTAAGGGACTTGTTGAAGGTGACACAGCTAGGATGAGTCTGTGGCCTTAGGTTTTCCTCATTACAGGTAGCTCAGTAGTATAGTAAATAGAGCACTGAATTTGCAGTTGGAAGGACCTGAGTTCAAATCCTACTAGCTGTGTGACCCAGAACAAGTCATTTAATTTCTATTTGCCTCTGCTTTAGGGTTGTTGTGAGGATAAATGAGAGAGCCTTTATAAAATGCTTTGCAAATCTTAAAGGGCTATAGAAATCTTCAGTCGCTTTAATAGCTAGTCATCAAAATGCAAGTTATTACCACTATTATTATCCACTGCGTCACTCAGCTACCTCTCAGACCCATTGTTCTCACTCCAATGAAATCTGAACCTGAAACAGTATGTTATCTTAGGTGCTTTGTTTTTGCTGCTTTCCAGATAACAGTACAGCTTAAAATGCATTCTAAGAGAATTTCTGTTTTGAAATTCTCTTCCCAAAGGCTAAGCTTTGGATCCAGAAGGAATTTAGAAATCCAAGACTCCAAAGTAGACCAAATACTCTATATTTATAGATTATATTTGTGCTGTTAAAGAAACTCATAGGAATATTGTTATCTGTTGTATCCGAAGAACTGGGATGGAGAAGTAAATGAAAGGGCTAGAAAAGCCTTTTCAAATAACTACATTCCAACTTGGTGGTTTCCTTTAATAATTACAGGAACAGTTGGGTGGTGCAGTGGATAGAATGCTAGATCTGGAGTCAGGAAAACTTGAGTTGAAATGTGACCTCAGACACTTTCTAGCTGTGTGACTCTGAGCAAATCATTTAATGGTGTTTGCCTCAGTTTCCTCATCTGTAAAAACGAACTGGAGAAGGAAATGGCAAATCACTCCAGTATCTTTGCCAAGAAACCCCCAAAACAAAACACTCCAGATGAATTACCTCATTTGGCCCTCACAAACATTCTATTATTATCCCTATTTTACCAGTGAGGAAAATGGCAAATTACTTGCCAAAGTTCACACAGCTAAGAAGTGTCTGAAACAGGATTTCAATCCAGTTCTTCTTGATTCCAAATCCAGTAAGCTATCAAGGACCTTAACTGGGGAGGTAGGGAGGGGATTTCCTTCTCTTCCTTTCCTTCCATTGGAAATGGAATTATACAACAGAGATTTGAGACCCCGAAGAGGAGATGATCAGGTCCAGAGAATTTATTTGTGGACTTAAGTTATGGAGAGAAGTAGAGCTGGGAGTCTATTGAAGCAAGATCCCAGCAGAAAAGTAACAGGAGCGCATCATAAAAAGAGAAGGACCATTGACTTTCCCATCCCAATCCAACAGAAGGTGTGAGTAATTTTGACTACCTACATGCCTTTCTACTGCTCTACTCTGATTGTGTGCCCACTCTTGCCATTGATGCCATACATGGATTTGCCAGAAAAGATCCCCTAAGTGATAGTGGTGGAGAGTGTTTTGTTAATACTGTTTTTATTTGGAATATTATTATTCTATAAGAAATGATGAGCAGGTTGATTTTAAAAAAGCCTGAAAGACTTAATATGAACTGATGCTAAATGACGTGAGCAGAACCAAGAGAACATTGATAATAGCAACAAGATTATGTGATCAATTGCAATGGACTTGATTCTTTTCAACAATGAGGTGATCCGAGGCAATTTCAGTTGATTTGTGATGGAAAGTGTCATCTATATCCAGAGAGAGAACTGAATCCAAAGAGACTGAATGTGAATCAAAGTATAGCATTTTTCACCTTTTTGTTGTTGTTTTTTTCTTTCTAATGTTTTTTTTTTTTTGATCTGATTTTTCTTGTGTAGCATGATGACTATGGAAATATGTTTAGAAGAATTGCATATATCTAACCTATATTGGATTATTTGCTGTCTAGGAAAGGTGGAAGGGAGAAAACACAAGGTTTTGCAAAGGTGAATGTTGAAAACTATCTTTACATGTATTTGGAAAAAAATTTTTTTTTAATTCCGTCCTTGGGAAAATTACTTTTCTTACTATATACCATTTCAATAAGTGCCTGGAGGATTATTAAAGATAAATGCACTGATAGGAGCTTGCAGACTATAGTTTTCGGAATAAACTTTGGATACAAAGAAAACATTCAACCTAGGTTAGACATCTCTCTAGGAGACCCAATCCACAAGTATAAGTTGACAAAATAGTGCCAAAATAGAAAGGTTGAAATTTCAACCACCTCTTTTTACCGAAAAGGATACTGAGGCTCAGAGAGGGTAACTGATTTGGCCAAAATCACAGAATGAGTTAATAGACTAGAATGCAAATGTTCTGACTTCCTCCTTTTCTAGTGCATTGAAGTTTTTCAGTTTTTAGATATTTTTGAAGTCATTTCAAATCTATATATTCTATAAATATGAGCTTTTTTCTTCTCCAAATCTTCTTGGCCTGTCACTGCACTGGAAGACAGAGGAAAACAATATTTCAACAAGTGTTCAGAGTTGAACAGAACACAAATTCATTACAAAAGCTGGTCCCAAGCTCTCCAAAGTCCCTTGGCCATGCTAAATCTCATTCAGCCAGAACCAAAAATCTTTCTGTCCTTTATATCCAATTTTGTTTGTTACTCTAAAACCTCCCAGTAGAGAAGTATTTTTAATGAGCATGAAAATCCTGATGTCCCTGTCAAATAGCAGCATCTCTCAAAGAGAGTCAGAGTTCCTTTGGCTTCCAAACTTTCTACCTCTGCCATTAACCAAACAGGAGGCCCCTGGCAGGCTGGTTCTAAATGGAAGCAGATTGGTGATCTACAGCAAGGGTTGGTAACCTTTCAGAAGTGGAGTCCTAAGATGCTGACCTTATTTTTTTAAGGTTTAGGCACTGAAGGAAAGAAGAATTTAAATAAATAAAAAGCATGTGGAAAGAAATGAGATTACCTTCTCCCCCATGTGTATGTATACATACATATACATTTATACAGATGTATTAAATATGTATTAATTATATGAATATCAGAGGAATTGCATCAATTTGAGGTTAACTTGGATCAACAAACTTCTTTTTAAAAATATAAATACCCAACCCACCAAGGAGTCACACTTCAGTAAAAATTACTTTGATTAAATTTCTTTCCTACCTATTTGATAGTTGAGAATTTGTCAGCTGAATTTGGTGTGGAAAATAGGGTAGTTTGGGAAGCCTGCAGAGTAAATCCCTGCAAACAATAGGAACTTTGAAGGGAGATATCACTTAAAAGGAATAGTGATCAATTAAACATACACATAACTTATAAAATGCTTTTTGATTGGTAGTTGATTGATTGTGAGTTCAGTCCTGTGTCTTGTTCTACAGTAGATATAAAAATAAAACACCATCCCTCCCTTGGAAAGGCTTACAGTGTTATTAAAATCAAACATGGTCAATCAGTTAAATGGTTAAAATCCTAAAAGGGGTCACTCAAGTTGGGGAGCTAAATAACTGCCCAACTCTGCCAGATGTTCTAGGAGATCTTGGACTCTAACTTTTCTCCTCTGGTCTTCAGTTTCTTTCTCTGCAAAATGAGAAAGCAGGACTCAATAAGCCCTTCCAGCTCTAGCATTTTGTGATTCCATTATTCTGGAACCCATATTCTAGACTCTGAATCTCTGGAGTTAAATGAACCAGACTGGTGTTTGGTGGCTTCTCGTACAATTTCTTATTCTGGTCCATGTCTCCTCCCACTATTTCCCCTGAGAACATTAGAATTTGGGTTGTGTCTGCATCACTACAGAAAAGGATCCTCAGCTCCTATATAAAGATTCAAGCTAGTAAGGCACTGAATATAGCACAAGCTTTATTTAATTCAAGAACACCATCACCACAGAAAATATTCACAGATAGTGAAGAATATGTTCCTCTCTTGTGCTATTCTGCCTTCCCCAGGGTTCTCTACAGGCTGATTCAGACTCAGTCTTACTCTAGGATTCTGTCCCATTTCCCACAAAACTCTCCCTCTCTTTTCCTCTTAGAATTGTAGATAGTGTGTCCAGAAGTAGTCTTTTATCGCTACTTCAAGATTCACTGGTTTCACTACACCTCCCCCATGGGAAAAGCACCTGTGATTCCTGGAGTCAAGCAACCCCTTTCCTCTGATGAGTTCCAGCTTTGCAGGGGCTGATATAGACTTCGAAGGAAAAGTACCTGGCTGTGTGGGGCAGTAAGGACCACAAAAACAATCAGAAACTATCAAGGTAAGAAAAAGCAAAAAAGGAATTTATTATAATCTCGTAAGAAAGGGCAACTCCTAATAGACAAAGTGTCATTAGAGGAATGCAAAGCACAAACTGCAAACACAGGATTATATAGACCCCCACCAGAAACCCCTCACTCCTGCTTTTTAACCTATTCTTCCATTGGCTGGAGAGTTCTAATTTATACTGAGACTAAATATTGATTCCAGAACATTCTTTGCCTTATTAGGTACTTAAATGCTAATGAAAAAGAGGGGCAAGAGACAGGAGGGAAATGTTTGTTTATATAAGATAATGGAACACCTGCAGCTTTTAGCTATAGCTGAACTTGTTATTGCAAAGTCTCAAGTTACAATTAGGGTATAGGTCAAAGCCACATCTTTCTGAGAGGTCTTCTTTCAGTTTATGCCATACAATCCCTTTTTATTTATTAACTTTTGAAGAACTTCACCCCAGTCTTTATGCATTTTCTCAACCACCTTGTTCTCAATTTCCAATCCCTCTGGGTCTGATTTGTCCTTTTTCTCTACAGGGTTCCATCCTCATCAGGAACCAAAGAACTGTTTTCAGTTTAATCCCTTAGTCCCACCATCTAAAGGTCCAAGTTTAATTGGACCTCCTCTTCCAGGTTGTTCAGTCTTTCCTCTATGGAAATCTTGGTCATGTCTCTGAGGTTAAATTTTTCCAATAAAGCCTATTTGTGGGTCATCCCATGGCTGCTACCTTATTTTGAGTCACCCTACCATAGCATTCTGCCTTGTGGTGTCTTTTTTTATCCCCCATGCTACATTTTATCTTTTCTAAATCCACTATGCTTTCCAACCGACTTCTCCTCCTTATGGCTAACTAACTCTTTTAGGGTGCTAAGTCCCTTTCAGGATTTAGTCTGCCAGCTAAGGGCATGCAAAAACCTCATTGGAGTACTCCCTTTCTCCTGTGAAATTTTAAGTTCCACTAAGGAACACTTGTCTTCCATATGCTTTTCCAATTCTATTTCATATTTACCATCCCTTCATTTTGTCTGTAACTTATTCCGCCCAAATAAATCCACCTTTTGCCATAGAGAATGTCCATTGTGAATTCTTCACAGGATTGAACCCCAACTTTTGGTGTCTGCCATCATTTGGTGACAAAACCCATACTATAGATCACATCAGTGAGGACCAGGTCTGGAATTGGACATGGGCCAGTTTTCTGATGTCTTTGGCAATTTCCTTCACTAACCTGTCCATTATCAGCAATTTTTTTGTACAGTAAAAATTTAATTTCCCACAAACTCTACCTTCTTGAGCCAACAAGTAGTCTAATAGTAATCTATGCTAGAGTACTGCTTCCCTAGTCTGATCAGCCTTGTTTGCTAACAAATCCAATGCTTTTGTCATCTTGTGATTATTTCCACCATGGCCTGTACTCTAATTAGCCTATTCAGTATACAAATTGGGGTCCTGTACCCAACTCCCATCTAGGGCCCCGATCATTTGTATCCCTAATAATTGGAGTAGAAAATTTTTTCACAAATAAAGATGCCTATCAGGAAAGTCAGCAGCAACAAAACTGCCAGAAGAAAAGACAGATATATACATGTAATGAAATAGGTGACTAGATAAAATATTCATTTACTTATTTAGGATATAATGGCCACATATTTTCAGATATGAAACTGTAAGAGCTTATATTCTACTGAACACTTGCCCTGATTATAGAAATTTGCTATAAGAGGAAAAAGCAGGGACATGATTATAATCAAAAACTGGTCCTGCAGGCTTCAGCTTGAAGTCTGTTTTCAGGCTCTTAGCCTGAGAGCACATACATAAAGCATCCTTAGTTATTTATGTGCAATATCAATTCCACCTTATAGCCAGACTCAGGAATATTTAGGTGCATTCTTATTCAAAGGAATACCACTGGGAAACTGAGTGAGAAGGATCCCACCTTAAGTGGAGGCCAAGGTTGTCCTCTCAACTCTGCCCAGTATCCTCCATCTGTAACAATTTAGAATCCTCTAAAGTAGCTAATTGTACATTCCTCTGAGTAGCTTGTGGCATATTCAGCAGGGATGACAAAATATTAATGCACAGCTCATACAATTTTTACAAATTACCCAATATACAATTTAGAAAGCAATGTGGTCTAATTAGGAGATACAAACATGTGACCTTCTTAGGTAAGTCATCAGAGAATCAAAAAATTTTAACTTAAAATCAAATCAAATACAAATTTAAATTTCTAGTAATAATACTTCAATATCAATGCATATATATTTCTAAAATCTTATGCTGGAATAAACAAGTTCACTATTTTAGCACCTACTAGTTAATAGTAATTATCTTATACAATTTCAGAATCAGAATTTCAGTTTAAATACACATAGCCCCAAAATTTAAGGTGGCAGAAAACTGCTCTTTCAAGTCTATCCACAGGGCTTGAAGAAATTGTAGAACTTTAGGACCCCGGGGGAAAGGATTGGAGAAATTTGGACCCAGGGGTCTGGCTGCAGGTCTGTGGCCCAGTGACTAGCCCATCCTCCATGCCAGAAATACCAAGGGGGCATGTTAAGGATGTTGGAGCACTAGTGCAAATCCCAGAAGAATCCAGGATAGCTCCAGAAATCTGAGAAGCTTGGAAAAGCCCAGAAAGTGATTTTTTTTAACTTTTGCAATTTTTTCCCCCAGGAGCCTCAGGGTTCAGGCCCTCAGAAAGCTTTTAATCATGTAAATTAGGCCTACTTAAAAATACCGTAGACTAACTCAAGACAGCTGATAGAGACCCAGTCAAGCAATTTAATTAGTCTCAAAAACTTCTAAATTGTTTTGGAAGTTCTATAACTTTAATTATTTCTGTAGACTCAAATTGGTCAGTTCTAGGTACACAGAAATATTTCAGTTTTTTTTTTTTCTTTTTGGTATGGCAGTTAAAAATTTTCCCCATCTCAGAACTAGTCCTTCCTCTTTCTAGCTAAAAGTTATTTGCATAAGTCCAATTATGTACAGAACAAGTATTTTTAAATCCCAAATAGCCAAATCTTTTCCTTTGTAATTTGGCTGATTGAGAGAAACACAAAAGACAAAACACTAGCTCACAGAGGCACACAAATTCAAACTGCTTTTCTGAATCAATCAAACTCCCATTATCCACCTCACCTAGGGGTGACTGGCCAGATATTAAAGGCTCCTTTGAATTTATACTCAGCCCTCTGGGGATGGACAGTTCATCAAAGTGATAGGGCACCTGCTCAAACAAAACAACAGTATTTAATCCCTATATATTTTGGTACTTCAATATTCTAAAGGGCTTCCCAGGACATTTAGAACCAGATAGATTGTTCCTTTCCAAGATTCCCATTTTCTTGTCCTCTAATGGATGGGTCACCAGATCTTACCAAAGTAAAATAGGAGAATCCTTATGAACAAAAAAACACTTAGAATTTTCCCAATGTCAAAAAGAAATAGGAGCGTTTTACAGACTACCACCTATATTCTCCCAATCCCAATCCCAGTCACCCAGGAGACTCATTGGTTCTTTTTTTTATTATTAATAATTTTTATTTACCAGATATATGCATGGGTAATTTTACAACATTGACAATTGCCAAACCCCTTGTTCCAATTTTTTCCCCTCCCTCCCCCTCCCAAGATGGCAGGTTGACCAATACATGTCAAATATGCTAGAGTATAAATTAAATACAATATATGTATACATGACCAAACAGTTATTTTGCTGTACAAAAAGAATCGGACTTTGAAATAGTGTACAATTAGCCTGTGAAGGAAATCTAAAATGCAGGTGGACAAAATTAGAGGGACTGGAAATTCTATTTAGTGGTTCATAATCATCTCCCAGAGTTCTTTCTCTGGGTGTAGCTGGTTCAATTCATTACTACTCTATTGGAACTGATTTGGTTCATCTCATTGTTGAAAATGGCCACATGTCCATCAGAATTGATCATCATATAGTATTGTTGTTGAAGTGTACAAGGATCTCCTGGTCCTGCTCATCTCACTCAGGATCAGTTCATGTAAGTCTCTCCAGGCCTTTATGAAATCATCCTGCTGGTCATTTCTTTCTTTCTTTTTTTTTTTTTTTTAACATTTTAAAAATTAATTTTATAATTATAACTTTTTTTTTGACAGTACATATGCATGGGTAATTTTTTACAACATTATCCCTTGCACTCACTTCTATTCTGAATTTTCCCTCCTTCCCTCCACTCTCTCCCCTAGACGGCAGACAGTCCCATACATGTCAAATGTGTTATAGTATATCCTAGATACAATATATGTGTGCAGAACCAAATTTCTTGTTGCATAGGAAGAATTGGATTCAGAAGGTAAAAACAACCTGGGAAGAAAACCAAAAATGCAAACAGTTTATACTCATTTCCCAGTGTTCCTTCTCTGGGTGTAGCTGATTCTGTCCATCAGTTGGAACTGAATTAGATCTTCTCTTTGTTGAAGATATCCACTTCCATCAGAATACATCCTCATACAGTATCGTTGTTGATGTGTATAATGATCTCCTGGTTCTGCTCATTTCACTCAGCATCAGTTCATGTAAGTCTCTCCAATCCTCTCTGTATTCATCTTGCTGGTCATTTCTTACAGAACAATACTATTCCATAACATTCATATACCACAATTTATTCAGCCATTCTCCAACTGATGGGCATCCACTCAGTTTCCAGTTTTTGGCCACTATAAAGAGGGTTGCCACAAACATTTTTTGTACAAGTCCCTTTCCTTTCTTTAAAATCTCTTTGGGATATAAGCCTAATAGTAACACTGCTGGATCAAAGGGTATGCACAATTTGAAAACTTTTTGAGCATAGTTCCAAATCGCTCTCCAGAATGGTTGGATGTATTCATAACTCCACCAACAATGCATCAGTGTCCCAGTTTTCCCACATCCCCTCCAACACTCCGCACTATCTTTCCCAGTCATTCTAGCATATCTAACAGGTGTGTAGTGGTATCTCTGATTAATAATGACTTGGAGCATCTTTTCATATGGCTAGAAATAGTTTCAATTTCTTCATCTGAGAATTGTCTGTTCAGATCCTTTAACCATTCATCAGTTGGAGAATGGCTTGATTTCTTATAAATTAAAGTCAATTCTCTACATATTTTGGAAATAAGGCCTTTATCAGAACCTTTGACTGTGAAAATGTTTTCCCAGTTTATTGCTTCTCTTCTAATCTAGTCTGCATTAGTTTTGTTTGTACAAAAACTTTTCAGTTTGATGTAATCAAAATTTTCTATTTTGTGATCAATAATGATTTCTAGTTCTTCTTTGGTCATAAATTTCTTCCTCCTCCACTGGTCTGAGAGGTAAACTATCCTATGTTCTTCTAATTTATTTATAATCTCATTCTTTATGCCTAGGTCATGAACCCATTTTGACCTTATCTTGGTGTGGCCTAATTGATTTCAAACTTTTTCCACTAGCTTATCTTCTGGGCTGAATTAATCATCTATCTTTATTAGCCTACTTCCATTTTTGCTTTCTCTGAATATCTCTCTTTGGGAACTTATCTGATCCAAGGGGGAGTTCCCCAGCAGAATCCAAGCTCCACCAGAGGGTGCCTTCCCAAAGATTCAGTATAGGAGACACCCCTCACAAACAGGAAATATCTCAGAATGATCTCCCAAACTGTGTGGGACAATAGCAACCACAAAAACAGAGACTCTCAAGTAAGAAAAACAAAAACGATTTATTACAATCTCATGAGAAAGGGCAACTAACTCCTAACAGACAAGGTATCAGTAGACAAATGCAAAGCACAGATTGCAAACACAGGATTATATAGACTCTAACCAGAAGCCCCCACTGTCTTCTGATCTTTTCTCCCATTGACTGGAAGATTCTAATTTACCCAGAGACTAAACATCACCCCAGAACATACTTTATCTATTAGACACTTACATGCTAATGAAAAGGAGGTGTAGAGATAGGAAAGAAATGTTTATTCATCTAAGATAATGGAACACCTGTGGCTTTTACCTAAAGCTCAACTTGTTATTGCAAAGTCTCAAGTCACAATTAGGGCATAGGTTGAAGTCACATCCTTATAAGAGATCTTCACTCTGTTTATCCCATAGATGGGCTCCCTAAGGGTCAAGTCCATCTGTCTGCACCTGCACAATCCCCATAACTCAGTACCAGTGAAGGACAAGGCACAGGTTTGCTTCCCCACACGTGGCTCTATCTTTTGTAATTCCTTGGCTTCAGATTTTTTCTTGGCTCAGAAGCTCCTTTTCTGAGTTTAAATGCCTCTTGTTTGGTTCAAAAACTTGGCATGGTCTGGGGGCTCTTCCATTGGGTCCAGGAGGCTTATTCTAGGAATATTACGATCAGTCTGCCCCTGCCACTTCACTGTTGCCAGCTTGTGTTCCTTCAGCCAGAGTCTGGCATGAGAAGTCCTGCTACCCCCCTCTTCTTGGCCTGCTCTGAGATCATGTAGTTCTCTGGAGGGGTCTTGCAGACATGTAGACTTCCTGGGGAACCAAGGAAACCACGTTCTAGTCTCTCTATTCATAATCCCTCTCTTCTCTCCAACTCTGATCCTCTCTACCCATCTAAACATTCCACCCCACCCCATTTCCCAGTCCTCTTTTTAAAGATTAAGACAATGACTATGAACCATTACATAGAATTTCCAATCCCTCTATTTTTGTCCATCTGTGTTTTGGATTTCCTTCACAGGCTAATTGTACACTATTTCAAAGTCTGACTCTTTTTGTATAGCAAAACAACTGTTTGGGCATATATACATCTATTATATTTAATTTATACTTTAACATATTGAACATGTATTGGTCAACCTGCCATCTGTGGAGGGGGGAAGGAGGGGAAAAATTAGAACAAAAGGTTTGGCAATTGTCAATGTTGTAAAATTACCCATGCATATATCTGGTAAATAAGAACTATTAAAAAAAAAAAAGAAAGAAAGAAAGAAAGAAAACATATGGGCAAAAATCAGACAGGAAGAGATGTCAGGATTGCAATCTCCAGCAGCACAATAGGTACTTAATAAATGCTTTCAGAGTATTAAAAGAAAAAAGATTAAGTCCAAGGTTGTGTAACTTAGTCAAGGCTTCAGACAATCAGTTCATTGTTGCTACAACTCATTCTTTGTAAGCTTTATCACCAATAAATTTCATGTGATGATAAGGCCAAACAAGTATCTCTAAGAAGAAAAGAAAGAAGAAGGGCTTCAGAGGAAGGCAGTTAGAATATTGGGCAATGGGTACAAGCTGGGTAAAGAGAGGAGTGAGGAGGGAATCCCAAGGGCATAACAGAATCCAGAGGTAGGAGTGAACTTGATATAGTCAGAGGGTGCCTTCCAAGGCGAGGAACAAGTGAGAGTATCTATGACTTTAAAATTTTAAAAATTATATAGATATGAACATATATTTATTTTCAATGTTATTTTATTTTTCCATGTACATACAAAGATAACTTTCAACATTCCTTTTTGTAAAAGTTTGTATTCCAAATTTCTCTCTCCTTTCCTTATCTCCCTTCTTCCCAAGACAGCAAGCAATCTGATATGTTATATTATATATGCAATTATTTTAAACATATTTCCCTGTTTGTCATATTGTACAGACAAAAAGGGGAAAAGTTACAAGAAAGAAAAAGCAAGTAAATAAAAAAGTGAAAGTTGTTTGTTTTGATCCATATTCAGTCTCCATAATTCTCTCTTTGGATGTGATTGGCATTTTCCATCTCCAGGTCTATTGGAATTATCTTGAATCATCACATTGGTGAGAAGAGCAAAGTCCATCACAGTTGATCATGGGACTTTAAAAAAGATGGGGCTGAGAAGTGAAAAGCTTTTGTAAGAGGATTATGAATTCTGCACAGTATGGTATCCCTAAAGGAGTACCAGAATTCCAGTCTTCCCTACATCCTCCAAACCCTCAAGCTCTTATTCTCATGCTGTTTAGTGCTATCTCTCATTGTGCTTTCTCATTGTGAAGAAAGCATTTTGTAAACTGTTGAGTACTATAAAAATATAAGCTGTTTTTATTGTTAAAATAATTTGGTTGTTAATAGATTGTTAATAATATTTGATAGTCATCAGAGATGCCTATTATTACTATTTTCGTATAAATACAGTCTTAGAATCTTTATGCTGGAAGGGATCTTAGAAGTCATTAAGTGAAGGGTGACTAGGTAGTGTGATATATATAGCCCCTGCCCCAGAAGCAAGAGCTGACTTCAAATCCAACCTCAGACACTCACTAGGTGTATAACTCCGGCCAAGTCACTTAACCCTGATTGTCTTTGTGGCTCCTTCTCCCCAAGAAGTCATTAAGTCTAACTTCATACCTAGTAGAGGAATCCATGACCGTGAACATCTAAGCCTGTCACAAAAATAAAATCTCATCTTAACTGGTACCTTTTATTCTTTTATCACTTTCATTTCCTAATATATTCCTTTCCCCTACTCTAAACCTTCCCCCAACAGCTAGTCATCCCTTATGTGAGTCTTCTCTCTACATATCTATTTTCATCTCATTCTCTATATCTGAATTATATTCTAACTATTCTCCACCAGCTGTATATTTTCCAAAGATGAGATCAGTTTTGTACAAGTTGTCTTCAAAGGAAGCTTCTTTCTAGCTTATTCTCTAACATACATGCTAAGAAAACCAAACTTGTTTGGAAGGAGGTTTTAGCTCTGTTATCAAGGCACCTGTTTCAAATCCAAGCTCAGTTGCTTCCTGCCTTTGTATTCTTGAATAAGTCATTAAACTTGTATGACTTCAGTTTATTTCTCTGTAAAATGAAAGAGTTGGACTAGATGACTTTTGAAGTTCCTTCCAAACTGAATCTGTGATCCTATGATTTCTCATTAGTTTACCCTCCCTACTTTTATTTTCTAGTTAGATATAATGCATTGGTTACAGACATTTTGGGAAATCTTGCTTTTCTGATTTGTATGCTTGTATGGTACATGAAGAAAAAAAGATTTTAATGCATTATTTCAAGTTAATCTTTTCAGTGAATTAAATCTACTTGTATCCAGCTCTTCCATATTGCTTGCAACAAGTTTCAAATGTGGTTATTGAAATCTTGTTGTTTATCTAGATATTGTCTCATGTTGTTTTAGTTGTGTTCTCTCTGGTGCCCCTTATAATTTAAAATATATTCTGTCTCAAGATTTTCTTGGAAGGTAATTATGTTCTCAGATTATAAGTATCTGTTGGCAATAGTACTAGAAGGAGAATGGGAACTCTGTCATTTTTTTAAAAATAGGATGTATATTTAGTATTACTAAAATCCCCAAATTCAGGAATCTTATTAGAGAGTCATAGAATCTGAGAGTTACATGGAGCCTCTGAAGCTATTTTACGTTTGCCAGCACCTGCATAGGAAGCCCTCCTGTAGATACCCATGTTGTCATCTAGTCTTTGATATACTCCAGGAGGGAGCCTATTTTGCTCTTTTACATCATTTTCCCTTACATCATTTCTCATACTCCTCTTTCTGCTCTCTAGGGCCGAATAGAGCAAATTAAATCTTCCTTAACTTAGTCCCTTTTCAAATGCTTGAAGAGGAATATAATGTCTCTCCTAGATGATATATCTTCTCTAGGCTAATAAACTTATCAAGCACCTAACCCTAGCTCAACATTTTTTTTTTTAATGGATTAGGAATACCCCTCATAAATACAATTAATTTTAGAATTCCAAAATTCATATCCTCATAAGAAAGGGGTTTAAAAATTTTACTAGGTGTAAATCACTGTAGATAGTTATATTCAGTCAATTACTTAATCAGTTAATAAACATTTATTAAGTGATTATTGTGTGCACTTTGTTAAATGCTAGAGATATAGAAATGTGAAAAAGTTTCTGTTCTCTAGTCTAATGGGGGAGACAATATAAAAGCAACCATATTACAAATAAGTTTAGAACCTGATACCATGGGAAGAGCATTGGCTTTGTAAGCAGAGGGTCTGGATTTAAATTTTGTCTTTTTCACTTGCTATTTATGTGTGATAATAAACAAGTCATATCCTTTCTCTAGTCTAGGAATTTTGGAACATGCTAACCTCTAATGTGTGTATTTGCTTATTTATAAATAACATACATTTAGTTCTGTACTAATAATTCATTGTTTTATAAAACTTATGCGAAAATAGAGGGGGCAGATAGCTAAAATAGTGGTTAGAATGCTGATCCTGGAGTCAAGAGGAAGTGAGTTCAAAAGTAGCCTCAGAAGCTTAATAGCTGTATGACCCTTAACAAATCACTTAACCTCTCTTTATCTCCATTTTTTCAATTACAAAATGGGGACCCTAGAGAAGGAAATGTCAAAGCATACCAGCGTCTTTACCAAGAAAACCCTGTAGAAAATTGGGTCATGAAGAGTTGGATACGACTAAATGACTTAGCAACAACAACAAAAAAGCAAATATAGAAATTAAAAAGGATGAGACAATGAAGGAATAATATTTGATCTTACAGAGTTAATAGGGAGCCACTGAAGTTTATTGAGTAAAGGAGTGACACAGAAAAACCTACACTTTGGGGAAATCACTTTTACAGCTTTGTTCAGGATTGTATTTTTTTTTTATTTTAATTTTATTTTATAATCATAACTTTTTTTTTGACAGTACATATGCATGGGTAATTTTTAACATTATCCCTTGCACTTCTATTCAAATTTTTTCCCTTCCTCCCCCAACCCCCTCCCCCAGATGGCAGGCAGTCTTATACATGTTAAATATATTACAATATATTCTAGATACAATATATGTGTGTAGAACCGAATTTCTTGTTGCACAGGAAGAATTGGATTCAGAAGGTAAAAATAACAGTTTACACTCATTTCCCAGTGTTCCTTTTCTGGATGTAGCTGATTCTGTCCATCATTAATCAATTGGAATTGGATTAGCTCTTCTCTATGTTGAAGATATCCACTTCCATCAGAATACATCCTCATACAGTATCATTGTTGAAGTGTATAATGATCCCCTAGTTCTACTCGTTTCACTTAGCATCAGTTGATGTAAGTCTCTCCAAGTCTCTCTGTATTTCTCCAGTTGGTCATTTCTTACAGAACAATAATATTCCATAACATTCATATACCATAATTTACCCAACCATTCTCCAATTGATGGACATCCATTCATCTTCCAGCTTCTAGCCACTATGAAAAGGGCTGCCACAAACATTTTGGCACATACAGGTCCCTTTCCCTTCTTTAGTATTTCCTTGGGATATAAGCCCAGTAGTAGTATGGCTGGGTCAAAGGGTATGCACATTTGATAACTTTTTGGGCATAATTCCAGATTGCTCTCCAGAATGGTTGGATTCTTTCACAACTCCACCAAAAATGCATCAGTGTCCCAGTTTTCCCACAGCCCCTCCAACATTCATCATTATTTGTTCCTGTCATTTTAGCCAATCTGACAGGTGTGTAATGATATCTCAGAGTTGTCTTAATTTGCATTTCTCTGATCAATAGTGATTTAGAACACTCTTTCATATGAGCGGAAATAATTTTAATTTCATCATCTGAAAAGTGTCTGTTCATATCCTTTGACCATTTATCAATTGGAGAATGGCTTGATTTCTTATAAATTAAAGTCAATTCTCTGTATATTTTGGAGATGAGGCCTTTATCAGAACCTTTAACTGTAAAAATGTTTTCCCAATTTGTTACTTTCCTTCTAATCTTGTTTGCATTAGTTTTGTTTGTGCAGAAACTTTTTAATTTGGTGTAATCAAAAATTTCTATTTTGTGATCAATAATGGTCTCTAGTTCTCCCTTGGACACAAACTCCTTCCTCCTCCACAAGTCTGAGAGGTAAACCATCCCATGTTCCTTCAATTTATTTATGATTTCGTTCTTTAGGCCTAAATCTTGGACCCATTTTGATCTAATTTTAGTATGTGGTGTTAAATGTGGGTCCATGCCTAGTTTCTGCCATACTAATTTCCAGTTTTCCCAGCAGTTTTTGTCAAATAATGAATTCTTATCCCAAAATTTGGGATCTTTGGGTTTGTCAAACACTAGATTGCTATTTTTATTCACTATCTTGCCCTGGGAACCTAACCTATGCCACTGATCAACTAGTCTATTTCTTAGCCAATACCAAATGGTTTTGGTGACTGTTGCTTTATAATACAGTTCTAGATTAGGTACAGCTAGACCACCTTCACTTAATTTTTTTTTCATTACTTCCCTTGAAATTCTCGACCTTTTGTTGTTCCATATGAATTCTGTTATTTTTTCTAGGTTATTAAAATAGTTTCTTGGAAGTCTGATTGGTATAGCACTAAATAAATAGATTAGTTTAGGGAGTATTGTCATCTTAATTATATTTGCTTGGCCTATCCAAGAGCACTGAATGTCTTTCCAATTATTTAAATCTGACTTTATTTTTGTGGCAAGTGTTTTGTAATTTTGCTCATATAATTCCCGACTCTCCTTTGGTAGATATATCCCCAAATATTTTATGCTATCGACCATTATTTTGAATGGAATTTCTCTTTGTATCTCTTGCTGTTGGATTGTGTTGGTAATGTATAAAAATGCTGAGGATTTCTGTGGATTTATTTTGTATCCTGCAACTTTGCTAAAATTCTGAATTATTTCTAATAGCTTTTTAGCAGAGTCTTTGGGGTTCTCTAAGTATACCATCATGTCATCTGCGAAAAGTGATAATTTGATTTCCTCATTTCCTACTCTAATTCCTTGAATCTCTTTCTCGGCTCTTATTGCCGAGGCTAGAGTTTCTAGTACTATATTGAAAAGTAATGGTGATAGTGGGCAACCTTGTTTCACTCCTGATCTTACAGGGAAAGGTTCTAGTTTATCGCCATTACATATGATGTTTACTGAAGGTTTTAAATATATGGTCCTTATTATTTTAAGGAATAGTCCATTTATTCCTATACTCTCAAGCGTTTTTAGTAGGAATGGATGTTGGATTTTATCAAATGCTTTTTCTGCATCTATTGAGATGATCATATGGTTTTTATTAATTTGGTTATTGATATAGTCAATTACGCTAATAGTTTTCCTAATATTGAACCAGTCCTGCATTCCTGGTATAAATCCCACTTGGTCATAGTGTATTATCCTGGGGATGATTTTCTGAAGTCTATTTGCTAATATCTTATTTAAGATTTTAGCATCAATATTCATTAAAGAAATTGGTCTATAGTTTTCTTTCTCAGTTTTCGATCTACCTGGTTTAGGTATCAGTACCATGTCTGTGTCATAGAAGGAATTTGGTAGGACTCCTTCAATCCCTATTTTTTCAAATAGTTTACATAGCATTGGAGTTAGTTGTTCTTTAAATGTTTGGTAGAATTCACCTGTAAATCCATCTGGTCTTGGGGACTTTTTCTTAGGAAGTTGGTTAATAGCTTGGTCTATTTCTTTTTCTGAAATGGGACTATTTAGACTACTTACTTCTTCCTCTGTTAATCTGGGCAAGCTATATTTTTGAAGGTATTCTTCCATTTCATTTAAGTTATCAAATTTATCGGCATAAAGTTGAACAAAGTAGCTCCTAACTATTGTTCTAATTTCCTCTTCATTAGTGCTGAGTTCACCCTTTTCATTTTAAGACTAACAATTTGTTTTTTCTGTTTCCTTTTTTTAATCAGGTTTACTAAGGGTTTGTCTATTTTGTTGGTTTTTTCATAGAACCAACTCTTAGTTTTATTAATTAATTCAATAGTTTTTTTTGCTTTCAATTTTATTAATCTCACCTTTTATTTTTTGAATTTCAAGTTTTGTGTTTGTCTGGGGGGTTTTAATTTGTTCCTTTTAGCAGTTTTAGTTGTAAGCCCAATTCGTTGGCCCTCTCTTCCTCTATGCCTTTAGAGATATAAAACTTCCCTTTATTACTGCTTTGGCTGTATCCCACACATTTTGGTATGATGTCTCATTATTGTCATTTTCTTGGGTGAAGTTATTAATTATGTCTATGATTTGCTGTTTTACCCAATCATTCTTTAGTATAAGCTTATTTAGTTTCCAATTATTTTTTGGTCTATTTTCCCCTGGCTTTTTATTAAATGTAATTTTGATTGCATTATGGTCTGAAAAGGATGCATTTACTATTTCTGCCTTACTGCATTTGATTTTGAGGTTTTTATGCCCTAGTATATGATCAATTTTTGTATAGGTTCCATGAACTGCTGAGAAGAAAGTATACTCCTTTATGTCTCCATTTAGCTTTCACCAAAGATCTATCATATCAAACTTTTCTAGTATTCTATTTACCTCTTTGAGTTCTTTCTTATTTATTTTGTGGTTTGATTTATCTAATTCTGAGAGTGCAAGGTTGAGATCTCCCACTATTATAGTTTTGCTGTCTATTTCCTCTTGCAGCTCTCTTAATTGCTCTTTTAAGAATTTAGATGCTGCACCACTTGGTGCATATATGTTTAATATTGATACTGCTTCATTATTGATGCTGCCCTTTAGCAGGATATAATGCCCTTCCTTATCTCTTTTTATTAGATCAATTTTTGTTTTTGTTTGATCTGAGATGAGGATGGCTACTCCTACTTTTTTGGTTTTGCCTGAAGCATAATAGATTCTGCTCCACCCTTTTACTTTTAGTTTGAATGTCTCACCCAGTTTCAGGTGTGTTTCCTGTAAACAACATATAGTAGGATTCTGACTTTTAATCCAGTTTGCTAACTGCTTCCTCTTTATGAGGCAATTTGCCCCATTCACATTTATGGTTAGAAGGACTAATTCTATATTGCTTGCTATGCTATTAACCCCTGCTTTTGCTTTTCCCCTTTCTTTCCCTCTTACCCCCCTACCCAGTATTAAACTTGTGAACACCACTTGCTTTTCAGAGCACTCCCTTTTTAGGATCCCTCCCCCACCTTAAAGTTCCTCCCCTTATTTTACCCCTTTTCCTAGAAATTTCTGTATTCCCTTCCCCTCAGCTTACTCCTTCCCTTTCACTTTTCAACGAAGTGGAAGAAGTTTCACCATAAATCGAATATGTATATTGATACACACTATGTTCATCTCCCTCCTTTCTTTCTCTCAGATATAATAGGTTACTTTTGCCTTTTCATGAGATGTAGTACCACCACTTTACACTTTTTTATGATATAATTTCCTTTCCACCTCTAGTTTCTAAGACAAAATGTACATATGTTCTTTACATATTTTTTTGGCAGAAGTATAGTTCTCAAGATTTCTTTTTACCTTTTTAGAAATCTCTTGAGTTCTGTATTTGAAGATCAAACCTTTTATGTAGGTCTGTTTTTTTCATAAAAAATAGATGGAATTCATTTATTTCATTAAATGTCCATCTTCTTCCCTGGAAAATGATGCTCATTCTTGCTGGGTAAGTTATTCTTGGCTGCATACCAAGTTCCTTAGCCTTTCGGAATATCATGTTCCAGACCCTTCGTTCTTTTAATGTGGACACTGCTAGATCCTGGGTTATCCTTATTGTGGATCCTCCATATCTGAATTGCTTTTTTCTAGCAGCTTCCAATATCTTTTCCTTTGTCTGATGGTTCTTGAACTTAGCCACTATATTTCTTGGAGTTTTGATTTTAGGGTCCCTTTCAGTAGGTGATCGATGAATTTTTTCAATGTCTATTTTACCCTCTGTTTCCAGAACGTCTGGGCAGTTCTCTTTGATAATTTCCTCGAAAATGGTGTCCAAGCTCTTTTTTTCCTCACATTTTTCAGGGAGTCCAATTATTCTCAAATTGTCTCTCCTGGATCTGTTTTCCAGGTCTGTTGTCTTTCTGGTAAGGTACTTGACAGTCTTTTCAATTGTTTCATTTCTCTGGTTTTGCTTGACTACCTCTTGGTTTCTCCTGGAGTCATTCATTTCTACTTGTTCCAGTCTAATTTTCAATGATGTATTTTCTTCACTCACTTTTTTTATATCTCTTTGTAATTGTCCAATTGAGTTTTTATCTTCTATGGAATTTTTTTCCATTTTATCCATTTTATTTTTTAGAGAGCTGTTTTCTTTTTCCAGCTCACTAATCCTGTTTTCCTTGGAGTTGTTTACCTTTTCCAGCTCACTAATCTTGTTTCTCAATGATTTGATTTCTTTATCCACTCTGTCTTTGAATGCATGGGATGACTTCTCCAGGCTCTCTTGCCAAGCTTCCCTTTCCTTTTTCCCATTTCTCTTCCAGCTCTCTTGTGAGAGCCTTTTTGATTTCCTCTCTGAGATTCTTTTGTATTGAGGAGCAGCTCATATCCCTCTTAGGGGATTCATCTGGGGACAGTCTGTTTTTAGTCTCCTCAGTGTTTGAAGTTTGCTCTCTCTCCATACAAAAGCTGTCAATGGTTAGAGCCCTTTTGAATTTTTTGTTCATTTTGTCAGAGTAGGAATCGAAGAAAACAAATTGACAAGAGAAACAATTGGTCTGTTTTGCGGGGGATGGGGCTGGATGGTATTAATGGGCTTCCTCTACAGACTGGGGGTAGGGCAGCAGAGAGCCACTAACAGAACAGCTATGACTGTACTGAGTCTGTGCTCTGAGTCTCTGATGAGCTGAGTCAGTCCAGGTGCGGGTTGGGGGTGGCCGGGTTCTGAGAGACGCTGGCTTTCTGGGGTTAATCTTCACCTCCGGTGTTTACACCCTCTCCACTGCTCCTGGCTTGCTGCCAAGACAGAGTATCCACACTGGGGAAAAAGTCTTTTCGCAGAAACGGCAGAGATCGTACCCCTCCCCCTCCAGTCTGAGCTGTGTGAGCTGCCTGTCTTGCTCTGGCTTGCCTGCCCTCAGTCTGCGCCCAGTCTGATTGACCCTCCCCCGAGCAAACACAGACCTTTTCTGGCGACTTTCAAGGATGTCTTCTCTTGGTGATTATTTGTGGATTTCTTTCTGGGTCAAGCATTAAGTCTGAGGCTTGTATGAAGTAAGTTCTGAGAGAAAACGAGGAGCTCAAGCAGCTGTCTGCCTCCACGCCGCCATCTTGGCCGGAAGTCCCAGGATTGTATTGAAGAAGAGAAAGACTTGAGGCAGGGAGCTAAGTTGGAAAGCTATTAAAAGTTCAAGCACAAGATAATGAGAACCTTAACTAGGGTAGTCGCTATTCAACTAAAGAAAAGAGGACAGATATAAGAAGTGTTGTGAAGGTAGAAATGACAGACTTTGGCAGCTGATTAGAGATGTGGATGACAATGATCAACCACAATTCCAGAGGATTCATGATGAAACATGCTGTCCACCTTCAGATAGAAACCTGATGGACTCAGAGTGCAGATTGAAGCTTCTTTTCTTTTCTTTCTTTTAACATTTTATTACATTAATTTTATTCTAAACTTAAGAAATAAAACAAACATTTCCATAACATAGAATAAGAAAAAGATTGCACATGAAAATGCACATCTGTATATTCTGATGGAAGTGGATATCTTCAACATAAAGAAGATCCAACTCACTTCCAGTTGATCAATGATGGACAGAAACAACTACACCCAGAGAAGGAACACTGGGAAGTGAATGTAAATTGTTAGCACTACTGTCTTTCTACCCAGGTTACTTATACCTTTGGAATCCAACTCTTAATGTGCAACAAGAAAATTGGATTTTCACACATATATTGTATCTAGGTTATACTGTAACACATTTAATATGTATGGGATTGCCTGTCTTCTAGGGGAAGTAGTAAAGGGAAGGAGGGGAAAATTTGGAAAAATGAATACAAGGGATAATGTTATAAAAAAATTAATCATGCATATATGTACTGTCAAAAAATTTATAATTATAAAATTAATAAACAAAAGAAAATGCATATCTATTATGTACAACTTGCTATTCCTTTTAAATATATGATAGAGTTATCATGTAACTTCTTTTCATTCTCTTTTTTTTTTCCCTTCCCCTATTCCCCTGTCTTCTAGGGGAAGTAGTAAAGGGAGGGAGGGGAAAATTTGGAAAAATGAATACAAGGGATAATGTTATAAAAAAATTAATCATGCATATATGTACTGTCAAAAAATTTATAATTATAAAATTAATAAACAAAAGAAAATGCATATCTATTATGTACAACTTGCTATTCCTTTTAAATATATGATAGAGTTATCATGTAACTTCTTTTCATTCTCTTTTTTTTTTCCCCTTCCCCTATTGTAGAGATAGCTATCATCAGGACACAACTCTGTGTGTGTGTGTGTATCTCTGTGTGTGTGTGTGTGTGTGTGTGTGTGTATAAAATCATTCTGTACATACTTCTATTGATCAATTCTTCATAAGAGGCCACTTTCTTAATAAATCTTTTTGGGTGTTTATAATATTCAAAATGAATTAATTGCTCAAAATTGTTCTTAAAATAATATTGCTGTTATTATATACAATGTTTTCTTGTTTCTGCTCATTTTGCTCTTCATTATTTTGCATGAGACTATCCATCTTTTTCTAAGATCATGGAACTCATCATTTCTTTTTTGGGAGGGATTTACAAAGTTTATTAATAGAATTTAAAATTTTTAAAAAATTTTATTCCTTTTTTCTTCCTTTTTTTTGCTGGAAACTTGTCTGTTACGGTCTGTTGATGAAAATTTGCATTTCAGACCATGGATGCCAATAAGTACAATATAAAAATGTTTATATCTGACTTGTTTGTTTCCTATAAGATTGTTATAACTCTGTAAATAACATGCAAAGTGCCTCTGTGGACACATGAACTCACAATCGACCTTGGCTTGAGCAATTGGCCTCTTAGCATATACAATATTGAAAGAAATTTACCATATACACCATCACTGAGCTTAGCACCCAGACTCTAGACCCCATGTCCCTCCTTCACTCCTCACTCATGACACAAACAGAGCATAACTGATCCCAAATGTGGCCAGAATGGATGGATATGGATCCAGCTCTCCATGCACCACAAGGGAGTTCATCATTTCTTAAAGGACAGTAGTATTTTGTCACGATGATATACCACAGCTTGTTTAGCCATACTCTAATTGACAGGCATCCCCACACTTTCTAGTTCTTTGCTACCACAAAGAAAGCTGCTACAAATATTTGAGAACATATAAGTTCTTTTCCTTTTTCCCTAATCATTTTTGGAAATAGACTTTGTAGTAAGAAATACTCTAGTCAAAGGGTATATATAAGCAACTTTGTAACTCTTTGGACATAATCCCTGATGGCTTCCAAAATAGTTGGATCAGTTCATGGTTCCACTAACAGTGAATTAGTGTTCCATTTTTTCCACATCCCCTCCAACATTTGTTACTTTTCCCTTCAATCATTTTAGTCAATCTGATAAATATAAAATGATTTTTCAAAGTTGTTTTAATTTGCATTTCTCTAATCAATAATGATTTTTTCATATGGCTATAAATTGTTTTGATTTCTTTACTGGAAAACTGCCTATTAATTTCCTTTGATCATGTATCAGTTGGGGAATGACTTGTATTCTTATAGATTTGAAATTCTTTATGTATTTGTGACATGAGACTTTTATCTGAGAAAACTGTCTATAAATTCCACCTTTCCCCAATTTTATGCTTTTGTTCAGGCTTGATTACATTTGTTTCATTTACATAAGATCTTTTTAATGTAATATAATTGAAATTATCCATTTTATACTTCACATTGTTCTCTATCTCTTGTTTATTCATAAATTGTTCACCTATCCATAAGTCTAATAGGTAAATGTGGTGTTCATTTTTTCTTTTTTCCCCAATATGGTTAATGTGGGAGATTGTTTTATGCAACCATACATATTTGTAATGGATTTTGTTTTACTTGACTTCTTGAAGTATGTGACAAGGGATAAGGAGAGGGGGAGAATTTGGAACTGAAAATAATTAATATTAAATTTTAAAAATATACAATACAAAGATGAATGAATGAATAAGCATTTATTAATTGTTTAATGTGAACTAAAAGCTATGCTAAGCATTGCAGATACAAATAGAGAACAAGACAGTCTTTTCTCTTAAGGAGCTCACATTCCAAAAGGGGAGATAGCATAGATAGGAAATTTTAGCCAGAAGTCAGACAAAAAGTCTTCATGGTTCCATGCGGTGTTCTTCTGGACTTTTGATAACTGGTGCTTCTAAGGAGGCAGAAGCTAAAGTACCTGTAGAAGATGTGGCTAGGCCACATTTCAGTAACTGAGAATGACTTTTTTTGGGGTCAGATCAGAAGCTGGGCCACTCTGGTCTGGGGTGGGGATCATTGCTGTTCTGGGTTCCTGGGCTCTCTCCATAAAGATTAAAGTGATTAGGGCTAGTAGTTGTAGTTTATCTGACTTGTCACATGTTATCTCTCTTGTCATGTGTTGTCTCCTGTCTTTCCCTTTAGGTGCCTCAAAATTTTATTAGGTTGGCTTGCTTGATTTGCTAATGATAATTTGTTGGCGATTGGAGAAAATGACTGGCCCCTTCTTCACTGAATGAAAATGAGGAGTCTTATATAATGTGAATGTTTGGAAAGTGAGCTTGTGGGAAAAGATTGTTGTTGTTTGTTCTTGAAGAGGACCATGACATCAGGGGGGTGATGCCATGACATGCAGGTGAACTGTATTTAAGTAAGGGAAAACCTGAGTTACTTTCTCCTCCACTGCCATGTAGAGGACAGGAACTTTGGAGAAATATACTTAAGGCTCAATATGATTGATGTTAACTCAGTGGAATTGATAAGATGATGGTTATCTAGTTTAGCATGTGAGTTCTCTAGTTTAGTATGATTGATTTAATCTTACAACAAATAATGGTTCCCTAGTGATATAATGATTGATTTATACTCAGTATACTGTAATGATGTAATTGTAATGAGTATATAAATTGGGGACAAACTCAGCCAGAGATTTCAAAACAGAGACCATTATGGTGGCTCTCCTGCTTCCTTGACCCAATCCAGAGGGCCTCCAGAAAGCTGGCCAAGCCCCAGGTGAAGGAGATAGACTGTGAAGGAGATAATAAAGATTTTGTACTTTATCCCTGGCTATTCTCATGGTGATTATTCTGCTGAAAATAAGGCTGGTCCTGAGACCTCCAGAAAGCAAACCAGAACCTTACACTGCCATCTGGGTCCAGTGGCCAGATATAGATCAAGATGACTAGAGATGGCCCTGGATGAAACGGGCCTTTTTAAACTAGGTCTTCAACAGGTCTCAGTTTGACTGAGAACTACAATGGAGATCACAGCTTATCCAGGCCTGCTTATCTTGACACTCCCTCTGTTCCACTGAAAGTAGAAGGGGGAGTCGGGGAGGAGGGATTTGTTCATCAATTGTATAAGTGAAGTCCTGAGCCTACTCTCTGAAGGGCATTGTCACAGCAACCAGGTAATCTGGATGACACGGGCTCTGTATGCTGGGGTGGAGGAGGAATTTCTCTAAGTACACCTGTGTAGCTCCTGCTGTGGGTGCCTTGATAATACTGTAACTAAGGTATTGATTAGAAAAGGAGAGATGAAATCAGAAAGGGAAAGGTGGGAGCTTTAACAATAGAAAGAGAAAACAGTGTGAAAGAACATTGGGGGATGAAGATAATTGTCATTGTATTGAAAACAAGCCCTATGACTACCTATCATGGAAGGGTAGGATTTGTTTTGACTTCTCACCCATGGTACTCTCATGCTCCTTCAGGTTAGCTCACAACCCCTTAGAGTCCAAGTCTACTCCTCCCAAGGGCCTCAGTCCCCCATTTGGAGACTACTAGAGGATCCCCTAAAGCTCTTTCCAGGTCTAAATCTTTGATCCTATGTCTTATGTGCCTCTCTCTCTCTTTCTTTCTCTCTCTGTCTCTCTGTCTCTCTGTCTCTCTCTCTCTCTCTCTGTCTCTCTGTCTCTCTGTCTCTCTCTCTCTGTCTCTCTCTCTCTCTCTCTCTCTCTCTCTGTCTCTGTCTCTCTCTCTCTCTCTCTGTCTCTGTCTCTGTCTCTCTCTCTCTCTCTCTCTCTCTCTCTCTCTCTCTCTCTCTCTCTCTCACACACACACACACACACACACACACACACACACATGTTCAGTTGCTCATTTAACCAGACTTTGAGCTCTCCCTCCACAACTCCCACAGTATTTTTTACCAATCATTTGGCCCTTAAAATAGTCATTACTATAAATTTTTATAATGACTCTTAGCTGCCCAAGAATTTTCTTGGTGCCTGTGTCAGCCTTCTCATTTTATGGATGAGAAAGCAGATGATCAGAAAGGTAAGGTATCTTGTATCTGATCATATGGCAGTGAGGAATAGAGCCAGGATTTCACACTGGTCTTTATATTCCCATGGTTTTTTTCATTATGCCACATTGTCCCCACATATTACTTAAGGGTGCTAATTATTCTTTGTAATGTTAGTGTCTTCTCATATGTGTTCTTCACCAAATTGCTGCTTCCCCATCAACAACATACTTGAATTAATCATTAACTATACACGTGATAAGCTCATCTTAACTAGGTACTGGGGACACAAAACCATAAGAGATAGATGAGCAATGATGCATTCTATAAGGGCTTCAATGCCTTTCCCAACACCTTCCTCATTGCTCAAAAGAAAATGCCCAAACAGCTAATCAATGAAATCTATAACGATACCATGGAGAGAATATTCTTTCACATTTCACTGTCAACATCTATTTGTTTCAGTGTTTTGTTTTCTGTGGTTCCAAAAAGAGTCTATAATTTACTGAATGTATTTTAGAACCAGGACTTGGACAGCTAAAAGTAATTGGCTGAGGCAAGGGCTTGGATTCAAAAGGCACTGGGTGAACTAGAAGCTAGCGTTGGGCCTCCAATAGAGGAGGATGAGGATGAGAAGGAGGAGGAGGAGGAGGAAAAGAAGAAGGACAAAAAGATGATAAGCAGCAACAGCAGCAACAAAAACAGGTTTGCAGAGCATTTTACATATATTATCTCACTTGATACTTATGACAACTTTGTGAGATAAGAACTATTATTATCCCCATTTTTCAGATAAGGAAACTGAAGCTGAGAGAGATGAAATGGCCTAGAGATATGCAGCTGGTAGATATTTGAGGTAAGAATTGAATATATGTCTTGAGAACTCACAGTCCAGCACTAAACCAAGTCTTTTTTATAAGCAAGGGCTTCAGAAGTTGCCAGACAGAAAAGCCAGATAGCTAGAAGGAAATGACATGGTCTAAAATAATAGGATGCTTGATTTAGAGATGTGAGGGAACTCAGAGATCATCTAGTCTAACCCCCCCCCCCCCTTTTTTTTTTTTTTTTTTTTTTTTACAGATGAGGAAACTGAGATTAAAAATAGATTAAATGACATGCTCCCAATTCACACAGGTAGTAAGAGTCACTGGCAGATTTGAACAAAAGACCTCTGAATGATTCAGTTCAAAGCTCTTTCCTCTCCACAATAGTACCTGAAGGCAAGTAGTCAGAGAATTTAGAATTAGAAGAGATCTGGTAAAAACTAACAGGATGGTTTAGGATTACTGGTGTGAAATCTCCACCAGCTTCTAGCTATTTTTTTTTTTTTTCTTTTGAGGTAATCAAGGTTAAATGACCACACAGCTAGTAAGTGTCAGAGGTTAGATTTGAATTTAGGTCAGGGCTAGTGCCCTATCTACTTCACCAGCTAACTGCCCTTACCATCTTCTATCTTATAGAATTGGGCACTGATGGTGGGAGGGATGGTAGAGCTTTTCCTTTCTTTTTGGGGCCTCAGTTTCCCCATCTATTGAATAAAGTTAAAATATAAAATGATAGAGATCTTTGAGCATGCTATTAAATGATCTGTGTTCTAACATTCCACATACTAGGTTCCCTTTCAGCTCTAATATGAAATATTCTGAAATTATTTTAGGAGCTGGCTTACTAGTGTGATGGATAGGGGACTGGACCTGGATTCCTGTAAGCTCTCTAATTCTGTGTCAATCTCTCCCCTCCCTCTCAAAGGGAAGCAGACCCTACCTTTTCACAGCTGAACTACTATTTCTGGCCGTGACCTTATTTTGTCTGCAGTTCTAGTGTCTGCCCCTGGTCCCCAGGGAGATTCTGGTCTTCCACTCCTGAGAGAGACATTTTGATAAATGAGATTATTAGTTCTTATCACAGTTAAGACAAACTGCTGAAAATGATGGTCACAAATAAACAAGTGTGTTGCTTGTAGGCTTTTTATCAAAAGGCTAACAGAAGCATCTTGTGCCTAATCATCTATATTGTATTTCTTGTCAAGAGATCCTCTGTATGGAGGGGAAATCACAAATCCTGAGGCCTCTTGTTTAGTTTTAAGCCTTTAATAGATGAATTTCTGGTAAAAGAGGGTTAAGAAGAGAAAAAAGAAAAATTAATTTAAAATGGTCTCTTAAAAAATTATCCAACCACTGTGATTTTAGATTAAATAAGCCATTTCCAATCCAGGCATAAATGCTCCCATCTTGGTTAAATTTTATCTTGTTTTCTATTCCTTCTCCCTCAGGGCAGTATTAGCTGACACAGCTGTGAGCCAGAAATCCTCTCATCTCTTCTATTTAATAATAAATACTTCCCATTTACAAGAAAAAACCTTTCCTTACAACAACTCAGTGAGATAGAAAGTACAACTATAAGAACTCCCATTTTAGAGAAAAAGAAACTGAGGATATAAAGCTTTAGCATCTTCCTCAACCATGCACAGCTAAGTGGTGGCAAATCTGGGACAAGAATTCTAGACCTTCCAACTCTGGGTCTAGAGCTCTGTTCATTATTTGTCTAAGCTGGGGGATGGTTGTGAGCTCTGTGATGGGAGGTATATTGTACGGGATGGGATGGGACTGGGCAGCCAAGATCACTTTCAATATACCAATGTATGGGGCAGAATCTGAGAGGCTGGATTTTGGATGATTTCTCTTCCTTTCTAATTTTTTAAGGAATTATCTCTTTTAGAGAGCTTTTGTACATCTTTTATAATTTGGCCAATTCTACTTTTCGAGGAATCCTTTTTTTTCAGTGATGTTTTATTTACTTTTTTTACTATTTGGCCAATTCTGTTTTTAAAAGTGTTACTTTCTTCAGTATTTTTTGTGCCTCTTTTATAATAGCTTTCTTTTCTTCTACTTCTTATTTGATTAAAAATATTTATTATTCTCTTTATTTTTCTGTCTCTCTCTGTCTCCCTGTCTCTCTTTTTGTCTCTCTGTCTCTGCCTGTCTGTCTGTCTGTCTGTCTATCTCTCTCTCTCAAGAGTTCTTCTAGGAATTCTTTCTGGGCTTGTGTCCAATCTGCATTTTTTTTTGAGACTTTGTTTGTAATAATTTTCATGGCATCTGTGAAGTCCGGGTTAGCTCTCTGGAGACCTCAGAATTAACAGGAGTCAGGATAAGCAAAAATCCTTGGTCTTTAGGAGGAGAAGTGAAGGGGATGGACAAGACTGCCACAAGCTCTCCACAACCTCCCTTGCCTTTGTCCGCCTCCAAAGTGACTCTGGCTTCTCTCACTTTACCCCCTAATCCCTCCTTACAATTTTCTTAACCCCTTCAAGATTGAGCTAGCTTTAATTGTGAGAAGAGAAATTCCAAACATGTTCATAGATTTATTGTCCAATAGGTAATTCGCCTTAAGTGCTTGGTTATCTGATTCAAGTACACCTATTCAGAGTTTCAGCTCTTTATAGCATCATTTTCTGAACTTGTGTTTTCCCCAACCTATTTTTTGATTTTGAACTTCAGGATTTTTTTGAGCTGCTGTTTTCAGAGTTAGTTCTGGAGGTGTGTAAGTTTTCAGTACTTCCAAAGTGATGTGGTCAGGAATCTGGTCATTGCTTTCCTGGTTTGTGCTTGTTTATTTGTTTGTTTGTTTTTAAATTAAGGAAGGAAGCTTCCTGAAGTTCTCCTTTTTCCTGGAACCTTAACTCAGAACTGCATATTGACAGTGGAGATATCAAACAGCATCTCAGTCTTGTGCCCAGTGTTAATACAGGGATTCCCTGTAATCTCTTTTTAACCATTTGTCCAATCTCTTTACCATCTTTAGATTGAGAGCTCCCAGAGCTGTTGCTGCTTTTACAACTACTTCCAAGGTTCACAGTTGATGTTACCATCACATGCACTCTAGCCCAGTTCCTACACTGGTGTCACAGATCTTTCTTTATATCCTCTTAAATTATTTTGGGTTAGAAAAATGTCTTACCTCTTGTTTGCTGTGGTATTCCAGAATTCAGTGAGGCATTATTTTAAAATTGTGTAGAGGATAATGTTGGGAAAGGTAGGCTGGAGCCATATTGACTCTGCCTCTATCTTTCCAATTCCACTGGTAAAAGTAAAGTAGGTCATCTTTTGACTCAATCTTTTATTTTTAAATAATTTTTATTATAGCTTTTTATTTAAAAATATACACATGGGTAATTTTACAACATTGACCCTTGCAAAACCTTCTGTTCCAACTTTTCCCCTCCTTCCACCTACCTTCTCCCCTAGATAGCAGGTAGTCCAATAAACGTTAAATATGTTTAAGTATATGTTAAATATAATATACATATACACATTTATACAGTTATCTTGTTGCACAAGAAAAAATGGATTTAGAAAAAAGGTGAAAATAATCTGAGAAGAAAAACAAAAATACAAGCAGATGGTAACAGAAAGAGTAGAAATGCTATGTTGTGGTCCACACTTGTTTCTCAGAGTTCTTTCGCTGGGTGTAGCTTGTTCTCTTCATTACTGAACAATTGGAACTGATTTGGATCATCTCATTGTTGAAGAGAGCCACTTCTATCAGAATTGATGCTCATATAGTATTGTTATTGAAGTGTATAATGATCTCCTGGTTCTGCTCATTTTACTTAGCATCAGTTCATGTAAGTCTCTCCAGGTCTCTCTGGAATCATCCTGCTGATCATTTCTTACAGAACAATAATATTCCATAACATTCATATACCACAATTTATTCAGCCATTCTCCAATTGATAGGCATCTATTCAATTTCCAGTTTCTAGTCACTACAGCAGGGCTGCCACAAACATTCTTGCACATACAGGTCCCTTTCCCTTCTTTAAGATCTCTTTGGGATATAAGCCCAGTAGTAACACTGCTAGATCAAAGGGTATGCACAGTTTGATAATTTTTTGTGCATAGTTCCAAATTGCTCTCCAGAATGGTTAGATTCATTCACAATTCCACCAGCAATGTATCAGTGTCCCAGTTTTCTGACATCCCCTCCAACATTCATCATTATCTTTTCCTGTCATCTTAGCCAATCTGAGAGGTATCTCAGAATTGTCTTAATTTGCATTTTTCTGATTAATAATGATTTGGAGCACCTTTTCTTATTATTAGAAATAGTTTCAATTTGTTCATTGAAAATTTTTCATATCATTTGACCATTTATTAATTGGAGAATTATTTGACTTCTTATCAATTAGAGTTAATTCTCTATATGTTTTGGAAATGAGGCCTTTATCAGAACCTTTAACTGTAAAAATGTTTTCCCAGTTTATTGCTTCCCTTCTAATCTTGTCTGCATTAGTTTTGTTTGTGCAAAACCTTTTTAACTTGATATAATAAAATTTTTCTATTTTGTGATCAATAATGATCTCTAGTTCTCCTTTGGTCACAAATTCCTTCTTCCTCCACAGGTCTGAGAGGTAAACTATCCTGTGTTCTTCTAATTTATTTATAATGTTATTCTTTATGCCTAGATCATCAACCCATTTTGACCTTATCTTGGTGTATAGTGTTAAGTGTGAGTCAATGCCTAGTTTCCAATTTTTCCAGCAGTTTTTAATCAAGCAGTGAATTCTTATTCAAAAAACTGGGGTCTTTGGGTTTGTCAAACACTAGATTATTAAAGTTATTGACTATTTTGTCCTTTGAACCTCACCTATTCTACTGATTAGCTACTCTATTTCTTAGCCAGTACCAAATGATTTTGGTAACTGCTGCTTTAAAATATAGTTTTAGATCAGGTACAGCTAAGCCACCTTCATTTGATTTTTTTTTCCATTAGTTCCCTTGAAATTCTTGACCTTTTGTTCTTCTAGATGAATTTTGTTATTTTTTTCTAGGTCATTAAAATAGTTTCTTGGGAGTCTGATTGGTATAGCACTAAATAAATACATTAGTTTAGATAGTATTGCTTTTGACTCAATCTTAACCTAGCCTTTAATTACTAACTGGGTGTTTCCTCAGACAAATTGAGACATGGGAAAGACCTTAATTTAAAAAGTCCAAGATCTCCCACTGAATCCTGGGCCATCATCAGTCACCTTGACCTATGTTTTGTCATTGGACTTCAATGTCTCTGGAGGACAGAGTGGGGCTGATGACAGTTTAAGCTCTGCCTCACTTAAATTAAATTCACATGCAAGTCAAAATATCACCTTCCTGATGTCATTGGTCTTCTTCAATAATGAAGGATGAACTATAACAACCAACCCTTTTCCATCCCCTTCCTATGATGTTCTTCCTATAAGCTTTTTTTCCCCATTCTCCAGTCATATCCAGTAATATCAGTGGGATCCTTTGAAATCCTTCTAGATTGGGGAGACAATCTAACACAGGCAAAGATCAAAAGACCCCATGGGTACTTATAGCTCTATGGCTCATCATCATGTCCTTACCTTACTTTTCAGCTCTAATAACTGGATTTTTCTCTCATTCCCTTGAGTAAATGCTTGTCACCATGTTCTAGTCCCTGTCTTATGCTCCCATACCTGAGTCTTTGCCTTGGTAATTGCCCATGTCCTTCAGTATTGGGATCCTATCTGCCTGTGTCGACAATACCTTCCTATTTCTCTTTGACTTATTTGACTTCTCTAGTTCCAACATTTTACCTGCATGAACTCTTAAGATCCTTTAGGTTTTTCCAAAAGAATAGGACTACCCTCAGCATCTTCATAAGCAGAGAGCTTACTCTGATCTGAGGGATGAATTTTGGATATAATCCAATGGGCAATTTCTTATATCCATGATTAGTCTAAGAGATAGGATCTTTAACTTGTAGCAGAGGTAGAGACAATGACCGTGTTTAGAGAGACAGAGACCATTAAAGGAAACTAGAGCAGAGGCCAATCATATTCTTTACAGAGTTGATGGTTGAAATCTGAAATAATTGAGGAAACAAAGATTCAAGCTTCCAAGCAGGTTGATTTATTAAGCAATGCTTGATAATTGCCTAACAAATTGGGACTAGGTCTTCTCAGCTTGGTCTTGTATGGGGATTGTAATCATCCAGTTTGCAATAAAAGACACTGAGGTAGAAGTCTGAGCTAATGGCACTTTATTAATGGGTCCATGGTCCCCTCTAATGAAGTGAATCTTAGATCTTTCTTATATCCTGAGACGCCATCTTCTTCCAGGGCTTTATTTTTGTAAATATATCAGATCTGATACCTGATCATTCTAAAGACTCTATACAAAGTACAGAATGCCATTGGTCTATACATCTTACTTCATGGGCCAAAAAATGATGCATCAGCTAAAAATGGTATATCAGCAAGGGAGAAAGGAGGGTGCCTCAGGTTGGGTGAAATCATGGGACATCTCCAATAGTGATCATAATATGTTTACCTGCTCACATTAGACAAGAGAGAATGGTCCAGAGGTACAAAAAATAAGTTGGAGGATTTTCCATATAATTGAGTCACCTGTGTCACACTAGATTTGGTCACCAGAATAAGGTAAAACTTAATTACCTATGATTAAGCAAGTGAATTTATAATCTGTAGCTCACAACTCTGGAGCTTAATATACAGAATTTATATTCACTACTCCTATGGGATCATAGCAAACTGACTAATTCTGATTGGAATTGAGTAGAGGTCCAAATGAATTATCTCTCACAACTAGATCCTGAATACAAGAGAAGACAGACTTTTATGAATTACAATAAAACAATTAATAAGATATAAACCAGGATACAGAATTAGACAATCTGATTTCTAACTGGAGGAAGGATAGCTACAATTCCCTATAATCAGAAAAAAGATGTATCCATATCCAATCAAAGGAACAAAGAAAAAATAACTGATTGATCAGCATGGGAGCAATTTTTGAAAAGCACACATAGGCTGTTTGAGATGTATATGAGTACTCCTTGCATCAATCTTTGCATCTGACTGGGTTTCTAGTTCCCATAACCTAGATCCCTTTTTAAGGTCTCTAAGCAACAGGTAGAGGTGGTCAAGCTTCCCAGGCATGCAAAGTTAGATTCAAACAATGCAATAAAATTTTCTTACAATTCTCATAATCAAACAAAGTTTATTTGCAAGACAGAAATTGCACTAGATTCAAATGGAATAGAAAAGGAACTTAGTTACATCTAGAATTGAGTCACAAGATGGAGTCAATGTGATTCATTCCATTCCTACAATTTCCATATATGGAAGTGAAAAGTAACTCTTCTAGTCAGTATGAAGGACACTTGGATATCTCTTGAAATCCAGGACATTTCAAGTTCCATTACTAAATTTTCCTCTAATGTTTTGTAAATAAAATAAGGATAGGGATTTAACCAGAGGAGCTTCCAGTCACAAAATGGAAGAAACTGGGCCCATTCTTTATATTTATACCTGAGAAGTTCAAAAAGGAGACCTGATTATATGATCTGGCATCTTGCCAGTCTCATTTCCTCTCATACTAACTTTCTCTGCTCTATCCAGGATGCTGTCCTCCTTGTCTCTTAGACACAAATAATCATTTATTTCTCTCTCCCCCATTAAAAATTTATTTAAACTTTTGAATTCTAAAATTTATTCCTCCTTTCCTCCCATCGCCCCACTTGAGATAGTAAGCAATTAGATGTAAGTTATACATGTATAATTATGTAAAACATTTCCATATCATTCATTTTGTACAAAAAGACTCAAATAAGAGGAAAAAAAGAAAGAAAATGAAGAATAGCATGCTTCAGTATTCAATAAATATCATTTTTTTTCTCTAGAGGGGCTAGTATGTTTCATCATTAGTCCTTTGAGATTTTCTTGGATTACTGTATTGCTGAGAATAGCAAAGTCATTCACAGTTCTTTTTCAAACAATATTGCTATTATTATGGATGACATTCTCCTGGTTCTGTTTACTACACTATGTATCAGTTCATTTAAGTCTTTAATGATTTTAGAAAAATTATCCTGCTTGTCATTTGGCATCCTGCATTGTCAAAATAATATTCCGTCACAATCTTACCACAGCTTGTTTAGTCTTTCCCCAACTGATAGGCATCTCTTTGATTTCCAATTCACAGTCACCACAAAAAGAGCTTCTATGAATATTTTTGTACAAATGGGTTCTTTTCTCTTTTTTGAATGTGTTTGGAATCCAGACCTAGAATTGGCATTGTTTTATCAAAGAATATGGACAGTTTTACAATTTTTTTGGGTATAGTTTTAAATTGTTCTCCAGAATGGTTGGATCAGTTAACTTTTTACCAAGAGGGCATTAGTGTTCCAGTTTTCTCCATAGTTTTCTCACATTCCTTCCAAATCTAACATTTTCCTTTTTTTTGTGTGGGGGGGGTCATACTAGCCTCTCTGATAGGTATGAGGTGGTCCTCCAAATTGTTTTGATTTGCATTTCTCTGATCAATAGTGATTTAAAGCATTTTTATATGACTATAGTTAGCTTTGATTTCTTTGTCTGAAAACTGCCTTTTGGCCATTTATCAACTGGAGAATGACTTGTAAATTGACTCAGTTCTCTACATATTTGAGAAATGAGACCTTTATCAGAGATAATTGTGGCAAAATATTCCCCCAGTTTTCTGCTTTCCTTATATTCTTGATTACATTGGTTTTGTTTGTGCAAAAACTTTTACATTTTATGTAATTAAATGATCTATTTTACTTTTGTAATGCTCTCTATATCGTCTTTGGTACTAAATTCTTCTCTTATTCATGAATCTGGAAGATAAATTATTCCATGCTCTATTAATTTGCTTATGGTATCATCATTTACGTCTAAATCATTTACCCATTTTGATCTTATCTTGGTATTTGATGTAAGATGTTGATCTATACACAGTTTGTGTCATGCTATTTTCCAGTTTTCCTGGCAGTTTTCATCAAATAATGAGGTTTTATTCCAAAAGCTAGAATCTTTGGGTTTGTCAAATGCTAGATTATTATGATCATTTAATATAATATAATTTATACCTAATCTACTCCACTGATCCACAACTCTATTTCTTAGCTAACACCAGATTGTTTTGGTAATTACCACCTTATAATATAGTTAGAGATCTGGTATAACTAGACTACCTTCTTTAGTATTTTTTTATTTTTTTATTTTATCAATTCCTTTGATATCCTTGAGCTTTTGTTCTTCCAGATTGATTTTGTTATTACTTTATCTAACTCTACAAAATAACTTTTTGATACTATGATATGATACCAATTTAGATTAGTTTAGGTAGAATTCTAATTTTTATTATATTGACTCAGTCTACCCATGAGCTATTAATATTTTCCTAATTGTTTTGTCCTGACTTTATTTGCACAATCATTTGTACCCTTGCATCTTCTCTCTGCTTTCAACAATAAGATCTCATCTCCCCATTTCTTTGCTGCTGCAAATCTGTTCAACCTTCAAGGCTTATCTCTACTCCTAGCTGCTACAGAAAGTCTTCCTTGAGCTCTCCAATCCACAGTGATCTCTTTCCCTCTGATCTCCATAAGCAGTTAAACCCAGCACCATAGTGTTTAAAACTTGTTTTCCTCTAATTGAATGTTAGTCTTACTAGATGCATCTCTAATTATCTGTTTGGGTCTCAAGGGATCATAAGCAGATTGAATACTTGATTTGTCCAATCCTATGGTCCAGTTATATGAATACACTTAGAAACAATTTGATTTTTTGTTCAGCATTTGTGTTTACCTCATGACCAGAATAGAATATGCAAATGTTAATCTTGTCTCTTCACCTAGATTTGAAAGCTCCCTGAGAGAAGGGACTTTGTTTAGTTCTTAGCATTCATCCACAGAATTTAGCAGTTGGCTGGAAAGATTTTTATTCATCACAGAATTTTAGATCTGGAAAGTACCTTAGAAATTATCTAGGCTTCATCCAGAGAAAGAACTGATAGATTCTGAATGCAGATCAAAGCATACTATTTTCATTTTATGTCTGGTTTTTTTTTTTTCCCTTTTGCAAACTATAATTGTTTTGCAAACTGTTTCTTCTTTCACAACATGACTAATATGAAAATAATTTTTACATGACTGTGAGGAGGGGAGCCTCGAAACTCTCTCTCTCTCTCTCTCTCTCTCTCTCTCTCTCTCTCTCTCTCTCTCTCTCTCTCTCTCTCTTTCTCTCTCTCTCTTTCTCTCCCTCTCCCTCCCTCCCTCTCTCTCAGACTTTGGGGGGAAAGCTTGGGAAACTCCCTCAGTGATCTTCCTTGAGACTTGTCCCAGGAATATGATAAAATGGTTTCATTCTGTTATCTGGGTGGGACTAGTTGAGTCCAGGACCCCTCTTACTTAGCCCTAAGCTGGAGATCAAAATTTCTATCCAACTCTATTGAGTTGGAGATTAGTCCAGGATATTCATTCAATATGAAGATTCTCTATTCTGATTACAACTCAAACTGCTCCCAGCCCCCACCAAGAGCTACCCATATAACAAGTTTTCTTCAGCTCAATTCCTTGCAGAGAACCTAAAAGCAAGAATAGAATACTGATTCTGGAGTCACCGAAACCTAAGTTCAAATTCTGCATCAGATACTTAGTAGCCGTGTGAGCTTTAGGCAAATCACTTAATTTCAGCTTCCTCATCTGTAAAATGAGAATAGTGATATATCTCTCTTGGAGGGTGATTTTGAGAACCAAATAAGATATTTTTAAAGTTCTTAGCAAATTGCCTGACATAACAGGCACTATATAAATATTATTTATTATTATTATTGTTATTTTATAGAAAATATTGACGCTATTCTCACAGCTTCTTTTTCTCCCTCTCTTCCTCATATCTTATCACTCAGGTGCCTTATGCCACTATCTTCTCTTTCAGCCCTGTCTCACATGATGAAATGGCCTTACTTCTTACCAAAGCTAACCCTTCTACTTGTTCAAATGATCCTATTCAATCCTATTTTCTTTAGCAGATTGCTCCTGCCACCATCCCTGCTCTATAACTTATCCTGTCTCACACTATCTACTATCTTATTATCTTATCTAGTTACAAACATTCCCATGTTTCCTCCTCAATAAATTCACTTGATCTTTATATCCCTGCTATCATCCTAAATCTCTACTGTTCTATGTAGCTAAACTCCTTGAGAAAGCTATATATGTTAAATTTTGGTAAAGTTGCCAACCATTCTGGAGAACAACTTGTAACCCATGCCCCAAATACCACCACTAGGTTTGTATCCCAAAGAGATCATAAAAGGGGAAAAGGACCTACATGTACCAAATATTTATAGCAGTTTTTTTTTTTTTTTTTTTTTTTGTAATGGCGAAGAATTGGAAATTGAGGAGATGCCCAACAATTGAGCAATGGCTGAACAAGGTGTGGTATAGAAATGTAATGGAATATTGTTGTGCTGTAAGAAATGATGCAAAGTGAAAAGAGAACATTGTATATAGTAATAGCAACATTGTACAATGATCAACTATGAATGATTTAGCTCTTCTTCAGCAATACAATTCAAGACAATTCCAAAAGACTCATGATGGAAACTACTATCCAAATCCAGAGAAAGGGCTGTTGTAATCTGAGTAATTTTCTTTATTTTTGTATGTTTTTTCTTTAATTGTGTTTCTCTTTCACAACATGTCTAATATGGAAATACGTTTTACATGATTGTGCATATATAACCTTTGCCAAATTGCTTACTCTCTTAGGAGGGAAGAAGAAGAGGGAGAGAGGAGAAAATTTGACTCTCAAAATTATATTAAAAATGAATATTAAAATTGTTTTTACATGTGGTTGGAAAAATAAAATACTATTTAAAAGAAAAAATCCCTCTACAATAGAGACCTCCACTTTCCCTTCTCTTACTCTTTCTTTAACTTTTAAAAATTTGGTTTTCAAATTTATCATTCCCCAAGAACTTTTCACTCCAAAGATTCTGATGCTCTCTTAATGCCAAATCCAATGACTTTTTCTCAGTCCTCATTCTTCTTGACCTCTGTAACTTTTGATAATGTTTTTGTTATTCTCTTCTCTCTAGGTTTTTAAGGACATCATTCTCTCTCCTAGTGCTCCTACTACCTATCTGATCACTCCTCATCTGTTTACTTCATTAGATACTCATCCTTATCATGTCCCTCAGGGTTTTGTCCAGGTCCCTCACCTCTTTTCCCTCTCCATTACATCATTTGGTGATCTCATCAGTTCTCTTGGATTTAATTACTACCTCTACACTGATGATTCTTAAATATTCTTTTTCTCCCCCAATCTCTCTGCTAATCTCACATCTCCAATTGCCTTTCAGTCATCTTGAACTGGATGTCCAATAGATATCTTAAACTCAATATGTCCAAAGTAGAATTTATTTTCTTTCCCCCTAAACCTTCCCCATTCCTACCTTACCCTCTTCCTAAAGAGGGCTATACTATCCTCTCAGTCCCTCAGGCTCCCAGTCTAGGAATTATTCTATATTCCCCCCTATCTCTCATCTCCTATATCCAATCTGATTCTAAGGCCTTTTGATTTCACCTTTGTAACATCTCTTGAATGTGTCCTGTTCTCTCTTCTAACACGTCCATCACTCTGGTGCAGGCTCTCATCACCTCATGCCTTAATTACTGTAATAGCTTGTTGGGGAGCAGGGTAAAGGTTTCCCTGCCTCTGATCTCTCCCCACTCTAGTTCATCCTCTATTCAGCCACTAAAGTGATTTTCCTAAAGCACTAGTCTGATTTTGCCGCTACCCTACTCAATAAACTCTAATGGCTCTCAATGACCTTCAGAAGCAAATACAATATACTGTATTTGGCATTCACAGCCCTCCATAACCTAGCTCCCTCCAGTTTTCTTACATTTTACTCCCTACATCCCAGGGTCTTTGACAATGACACCATCCTTGTTCCTCAAAAAAGATACTCCATCTCTTGTTTCCAAGCATTTTCTTTGACTGTTACTCATGTCTAAATGAGTACATTACAATGTTCTTCTGCATCTCATCTTACTACTGCTTTCTCTGGCTTGCTTTAAATCCTATCTGAAATCCTATGCTCTGTAGAAACTCATTCCTAGTACCAATTAATTCTAGTTCCTTCCCTTTGTTTAACTATTTCTTATGTAGCCTGAATATAGCCTTTTTGAATCTCTTTGTTTCTTGTATCTCCCATTAGATTGTGAGCTTCTTGAAAATAAAGACTGACATTTGCCTCTTTTTGTATCCCAACTGCTTGGTATTGTGCTTAGCACATTTATTATCCAGTCACGTCAAGTTCTTCATAGCCCCATGAATACATAGTGTCTATGGGATTTTCTTGGCAAAGATAGTGGAATGGTTTATCATTTTATTCTCTAGTGGCTTAAGGTAAACAGAGGTTAAATGACTTGCCCAGAGTCACACAGCTAGTAAATGTCTGAGGTTGGATTTGAAGTCAAGTCTTCCTTATTCCAGGCCTAGTAAGCTATCCACTGACCCATCCAGCTGCCCCTACCTGGCATATAATAGATGCTTAGTAAATGTATGTTGATTAATTGAGTAACTATAATAATTATATAAGAAGGGAAAAGGAGATAGGGCCAGATTATGAATGTCTTTGGATGCTAACATGTTAGGATTACTAAGTGAGAACTGAGGTTGTCTGGACAGTGACAAGGTGAGAATTCAGGTTTTCTGGACAATTACAAGGTGAGAACTCAGGTTGACTTGATAGAGGGGGCAAGCTCATTGGCTGGGGTGGTTCTTCCCCAGAAGCCCTTGCATTATCCCACGCCCATTCTCTGGGAGAATAAAAGAGAGGACTCTCAGAGATAGAAGAAGACTCTCTGCATTACATCAGGCCTGACGGGGCTCTCTGCAGGAAGGGAAGTCACTTCTAAGGACAAGAGTTAACAGCAACTGCCTGGAGACAACGGTTCACTACAGGAAGAAGAATCTGTCTTAAAGATTTGAGTAGACACAGCAGATCTCTTCCCAGAGAGCGATCCGGCAGCTTCTAGAGACGACAGCTCGCTACAATTGGCGCCCAACGTGGGGCAGACACAGTCCTGATTCCAGTGGAAAAGCTTCCGATCTAGATCTCAGTCTCTCTGACCCAGAACTGTGAGTAACAAGGAAACTTTGTTAAAGATTAAGTGAGCGTGCTAATAGATAAATAAGGAACTTAACTTGTTAAGGGCTAAACCAGGAATCTCTTATAGTGAAATGGGGCAAACACCTTCTGTTCAAGGAAAATGTTTAGAGAGCATCATCAAGGTTATGAAAAGCCAAGGATTGATTATAATTTTAGAGGAGATTACTGAACTTTTAAGAACTGTGAAGGTTATATGTCCTTCTTTTTCTCTGGAAGAAGAATTGGATCCAGATGAATGGGAATTAGTAGGAAAGCAATTAGGTGAACACTACAATTCCAGGCCAAACTCAATTTCCAAAGATACAATTCATATATACAATGTAATCCAATTGGCTTTAAACAATGTTATTCTAAAGGAAGAGATGAAGGAGCAAAATGGGGAAGTGTCAACTAAACTAGGTGAAAAGGATGAATCAGATAACAATGAAGTTAAGTACAATTCTGAGCAACAGGAGCACCTCCCATCTCCTCCCTCAATTAACCCTTCATGGGTGGAGCAAGAAGGAGGAGAGGAAGAGGCAGAAACACAAACAGAATTGCCTGTGAAGAAGCCTAAGCCTATGACAAGATTAGAAAAAGCATTGGTTAAAGCTAAGAGAGAAGGACAGGATATAAGTGATTTTATACATGCATATCCTGTGATTGAAAATATTGATTCTGTAGGTCATAAAATGAGAAGATATGCACCTTTAGATTTGAATAAAATTAAGGATTTGAAAAAAGGTTGTACCCTTTATGGGGCTACATCAGCTTATGTCAAAATGTTACTAGATGGTTTGTCTTATGAAGTCCTAACCCCGAATGATTGGAAATCCATAGCAAGGATATGCCTGGAACCTGGAGAAAATTTATTATGGCTTTCGGAATTTCATGAATTATGTAAAATTCAAGTCAGATGCAATTTGGAAATAGGAGTTAACACACAATTCACTTTTGAGCACTTGGCTGGTGAAGGTCGGTATGGAGAGAATTCGGAACAGATTAATTATACCATGACAATATATGAACAAATTGCTAAGGCTGCAATAAAAGCTTGGGGTGTCCTTCCTGGACAGAAAGATCGTGGAGAGGCTTTCACTAAAATACAGCAAGGTCCCAATGAACCTTTTGCAGATTTTGTGGGACGTTTGCAAACTGCTGTCAAAAGAACTATTGGAGAAAATTCAGCTACAGAAATAATGACCAGACATCTGGCTAAGGAAAATGCCAATGAGATTTGCAAAAGAATTATATGGGGATTAGACAAAGATGCTCCTTTAGAGGAGATCATAAGACGCTGTGCTACAGTGGGAACAAATGCTTTTTACACCCGGACAATGATGAATGTGGAAAGACAGGGTCCCTCCTGGCAAGGGACTTCTAGAGAAACTCGGAGATGTTTTCAATGTGGAAAAATTGGACATCTAAGAGCTCAGTGCAGATATGGAGATACAGTGAGAAGACAGGGTGAGAGAAGACCTAAAACCCCATGTCCAAAATGCAACAGAGGACTCCATTGGGCATCAGAGTGTAGAATAATTCAGGGAAATGGGATGAGGGGCCCAGGTCCAGGGCCCCTGGCAAAAAAGACTTGGGGCATGATGGCAGCTGATGTTACACCCAAAGAACCTTTAGAAGGCCAGGACTCTGATTTAATCAATCAGCAGAGAAGCAATCACATGGCAGAAAGGGATTACCTGATAAGTCAGTCAAAAGGCAATCAGATTGCAAAAATGGATTACACTTGGGGAGAATACAGGCCTTTTAAACCAACAGGGCTGTGTCCAGTGCAAACAATTCCAATGTAATTGCCAGATGATGAGAAGAGATTTAGAAAGTGGTAAATAGAAGGTAATTAGATAGGTTAACTGCCTGGGAGAGAGGGTTTGCTTGTATTTCTTCAGCAGGAGAAGGAATCAGATGGGTGCCAACGAGTCATATTCGCCTTGTCCACCAGAGAGAGACAGAAAAAGAGAAAGACCTCAAAATAAAGGAGAAGATCTAAGAAACATCTGACACTGAAAGAGCATGGATAATAAGAAGACTGTTAAAGAACTTTAAAACCAGCAGGAATCATTGGACTTCCTCACACAAGATGAGACTAATGGACAATGGACTTATGGACATTTATAAATTTTCAATTTATGATTATGTTATATACTTCTAGCATGTGTTATGTTACTATGTTACTATATGCTTATGTAATTTATGTAATTATCTGTAATACTTCCCATATTGATGGATTTATGTTTCAAGGTCATTTATGTAATTATCTGTAATACTTCCCATATTGATGGATTTATGTTTCAAGGTCATGACTGTCCTATGTTCTAAATCAAAAGAAAGGGGGAGATGTTAGGATTACTAAGTGAGAACTGAGGTTGTCTGGACAGTGACAAGGTGAGAATTCAGGTTTTCTGGACAATTACAAGGTGAGAACTCAGGTTGACTTGATAGAGGGGGCAAGCTCATTGGCTGGGGTGGTTCTTCCCAGAAGCCCTTGCATTATCCCACGCCCATTCTCTGGGAGAATAAAAGAGAGGACTCTCAGAGATAGAAGAAGACTCTCTGCATTACATCAGGCCTGACGGGGCTCTCTGCAGGAAGGGAAGTCACTTCTAAGGACAAGAGTTAACAGCAACTGCCTGGAGACAACGGTTCACTACAGGAAGAAGAATCTGTCTTAAAGATTTGAGTAGACACAGCAGATCTCTTCCCAGAGAGCGATCCGGCAGCTTCTAGAGACGACAGCTCGCTACATTAAAATAAATACAAATAAATACAAATAAATACAAATAAATACAAATAAATACAAATAAATACAAATAAAAATGATTTTATATTTGATCCTGGCTATAATAGGGAATAAGTAGAGGGATATCCTATGTTTAGACCTCCACTTTAGGAAGATTAATTTAAAACCTAAATAGAGAATGCATGCTAGTGGGACAAGACTCATGGCAGGAAGACCAACCAACAGGCTGTAATAATGGTCTGAGTATGAAGTGATAAAGGTATATCAGAGAGTCAGAATGGTGTCAATGTCAGAGGAAAGAAAGGGTTTGTACAATAGATATCATAAAGACAAAATCACTAGGTCTTGGCAATAGATTAGATATGAGAAGTGAAAAAGAGTGAAGAGTTTAGGATGACACTTGGGTTATATTCTCAACCAGATGTGTTCATCCATTTCTAGGCTAGCTATAGAACTGACTCTTCATCAAGTTTAGATGCTGTTGGACAGGGCCAGGCAGATTGCTTGACTCCTGTGATACTGTTAGACTGGACCAGGCAAATTAATTTTCTGTTGAGCAACTTCTACCAGGTCTGACCAGGGCATCTTTGCAACATGGATTGATCCACTGGGATTCTCTGGATTAGAATTCTTTGATGGACAGCTATAATCAATTGATCAATCAACATTTATTAGACACCTACTATGTATGCCTCAGTACTGTGCTCAGTGCAGGGGATACAAAAACAGGCAAAAGTCAGTCCCTATCAACATGCAAAGAAATGTATTTAAAGCAAGCATCATACATGTTTAGTAGGAAATAATTAACTGAAAGAAGGGACTAGAATTAAGAGGCATTGGGGAAGACTTTCAGTAAAATTCTACTTTGGATTTTAGTTGGGACTTAAAGTCAAGAAAATAAGTATGTGTAAGAGGGAAGGGAGAATATTTCGAGTAAGGGGAACAGTCAGAGAGAAAACTCAGTGTCAAAAGACGGAATGTCTTCTTGATAGAATAGCCAGGAGGCTAATATTAGTGGATTGAAGAATGATTCCAGCTAATTGGCACCACAAGTAACCAATCACAGATACTTCACTGATTTGGCCCACAGAAAACTTCATGATGATTTTTAGGAGAAAGAAAGGATCTGGAGGCCCTACAATTTTAGTTCTGTAAGTTGCTTTGGTCAACTATGTTCCCTTTATCTGTGCCTTGCTGTGATTATACTTAAATTGGTATCCATTCTTCTCCCTCATAGACTATAGTTCTGGAAGAGTGTGCCCCAGGCTTTGAGAGGAAACATTCTGTGGCTATTGCTTTTTCTATGCCATTTGAATTAATGCCTTTCCTAAGAATTAACTGAAACTATTGACTGATTGTCCAGGGAAAATATACCAGTGGAAATTCAAAACTATGATGTTAGAAGGATTGCTACCCACAGAATTACCACTAGAACAATAACAAAGTAGCAATTTTTCCTTGGGAACCAACCTTGCAGTGCCAGTACAAAATATTTGGTGGGAGGGCATTATGCCTGTATATATAAACATGTCTTCATCCCATTAGATTGCAAGTTCCTTGAGGAAAGTTATTGTTTTTGTTTTTTTTCTTTGTATCTCTAGCAAATAAAAAAAGTCCAACAAAATAAATGCTTAATAAATGCTTGTTGATTGATCCGTAGGTTGATTAATCATACTTTAATGACTCTGTGATCTTAACAGTATGAGTACTTTCTCCACCAGTACTTAAGTTGTATATTTCTTATCTGTGTGTATGAACCTGTTTGTATATAAGTATGTATGTGTATATATATATGTAAGTACACACAATATGAATGTGTGTATATATGTAGGCCTATGTACATGTACATGTGTTTATACATATACCCACATAAACATATGGGCAGCTGGATGGTACAATGGATATAACACTGCGCTTAGAACCAGAATGACTCATCTTCATGAGTTCATATACAGACTCAGACACTTATTTATTGTGTGACCTTGTATAAGTCACTTATTCCTGTTTGCCTCAGTTTCCTTATCTATAAAATGAGCTGGAGAAGGAAATGGCAAACCACTGCTGTATCTTTGCCATAAAAACCCCAAATGGGGTCACAGAAAGTTGAACATGATGACAAATGACAATAACAACTATATACATGCATATACAAACTATAATATGCTATACACACACACGTCTACATATGCACAGTGTATAGTGTGTGTATACACACACACACTACAGAGCATCCACCCAGTATGCTGCAAACTTTTCTACTTGTGGATAACAGTGCCACATTTAATTTGTCCCTTTACTTTCACTGTATGACCAGTTCCCTACCGTGTCTGGTCACACATATCCTTTATGAGGTCTTTTAGGCCATTTTCCCCATTCAAGTCATCATTGAAAATGTGCTTTCACTTGCTTACTTACAACCAGGGAATGCCTTTTGCAATTTAAACCACTTGAAATTGTTATTCTTCTCAGATGAAGAAGCATGTCTCCCATGATTCACAGCCATATACCATTATAGGGACAATATTAGTATTTAAAAGGACTGACTACAACCAGAAAATACTATATAAATGTCAACTATATTATCCTTTTCTATCATCGACAGGTACCACTTTCACATATTTTGCTTTTGATAGCTTTGCTGGATCACAGATAAAAAGCTATAAAGGATCTGAGAAGATATTTAGCCCCAAATCCTCCTGTTTGTGAGTGAGTAGGCTGAGGCCCAGAGAACTCAAATAACTTGCCTAAGTCACACACATAGTAATGGCAGGACTGGAATTTGAACTCATGTTCTCTGCCTCTAAAACCAATTTTTTCCCCCAAATAGCACACTCTTCCCTCTCTTGACCCAGTTTGGAAACAGATTTCTCCAAAACTATATAGGAACCTGATATTGGGAATGATTTGATATCAACTAAAATTTTTTTTCAAGTTGCACTTCACTTTGTCAGTACCCTGGACAGTATATTTTCAGCATGTATTTATCTTAGTAAGTGTTTAATTTTGTGAAATTTTCTACAAGCAAGGGAAGGGAGAGATATGCAGTTCCCAAACACTACAGCCTAGTACTTAATTATGCACCATTTTTATATTGATTGTGTTTCATGTATATGAGTCTTTTCTCTTTCCCTCTCCCCCATCCTAGGAGCTCATCCCTTAAAAGGTAGTATCTTATACTTCTGTATATTTCTAAGTGTAGAGCACTTGGGCACATCGTAAATGCTCAAACATTCTTATTTTAATAGATAAAATTTTATAATCTAAGATAATAGATTATGATCTTGATTTTATTTTTTAGATATCCCTGGGAAGGACAAAAGGGTAGATGGCAATTGCTTGAAAGGATGTAATCAAATTCTCAAAACAAAAGTCATTTTAATTTGGTTTAACTCAAAAATTTTTATTTACTAGCATATTTTACAAGGATGATGATGTCATAAAACTAATAGATATGAGTGGATATTGAAGGCCCTCAAAGTTTGGAAATAACTGATAATACTATTCAATCCATTTCAAACCAATTCAATAACATACAATCCAACAAATATTGCTTTCTATGTAAAACCAGGTTATTATACTGCTAAGCCTGAGGAATTTTATGCTATCCTGCTATTTGTGATAGCTTTATGTGTAACAAATATTGAGAGGGAAGGAATAAGCTTATGAGTATAAACTTTGATTAATATTTCCCTAACTTTGAGGATAGTGACCAGGAAAGAAATTTAATTCTGACAACAAAATCATGCACCTAGATCAATAATATTTAATATTTCAATTTTTTCCAATATTGTACATAAAAGAACTTATAACATTTTTAAAAATTCCAAATTATCTTTCTCTCTCCCTTCTCTCTGAGAAGGCAAGCAATTTGATAAAGGTTATACATGTGCAGTCATGCAAAACATATTTCCATAATTGTCATGTGGTGAAAGAAAACAGAGCAAGAAAAAACCCATGAAAAAAATAAAATAATGACTTTCAATCTGCATTCAAACTTCATTGATCCTTTCTCTGGAGGTGAATAGCTTTTTTTTTTATCATAAATCGTTTCAAATGTTCTGGTTCTGCTAATTTCACTTTGCATTAGATCATGTAAGTCTATCTAGATTTTTCTGAAAGCATATTGTTCTTCATTTCTTATAGCACAAGAATATTCCACTACAATCACATACTATATAAATTGTTCAGCCATTTCTCAGTTAATGGGCATCTCCTCAATTTCCAATTCTTTGCCACCATAAAAGAGTTGCTATAAATATTTTTATGCATATAGGTTCTTTTCTTATTTTTATCTCTTTGGGATACAGATCTAGTAATGGCGTTACCCTGCCTTAGACCAATGATATTTAGAGAAGGTATGGACATTTTAAATTCTAGTTTAGTACTCCTACCAGAGACTGAAGGAAAGAATGATCAGTCTTGTGGTCCTTTTGCTTTAAGATAAGCATCATGGTCTCATTTGGAGAACAGTGAAAAATATTCTGGAGATATCTATTAGTGCCTTCCATAAGCCACATTAAGACAACCCATTAATTGTATATACTGCATTCATCTTGTATAGATACACACACACACACTTTTGAGGCAGCTAGATAGAGAGATAGGCTGTGTGCAAATTCAGCCTTCAAATTTACTAGCTCTGTGTCCTTGGACAAGTCACAAAAGCTCATTGAGAGGACAAACAATTTGATATAGGTCATACAGGTGCTGTCATGTGAGTCATGTTGTGAAAGAAAAGAGAAATCCCTAAAATTCAAACTGGAAAAATAAAGTAAAAAAATACTTTAGTCCTCATTCAGGCTCTATCAGTTCTTTCTCTCTTATTATCTAATGATAAATTAGTTCTTTAGAATTGTTTTGGATTGTTGTATTGCTGAGAACAAAAAGTCATTCACAGCTGATCATGTATGGTATCACTATTACTATGTTCTTCTGGTTCTGCTCATTTAACTTTGCATCAGTTCATGCTGTCTTTCTAGGTTTTCTGAAACCATCCTGTTCATTTCTATCATAATTGCACTTTTTCAGTCATTTCTCAATTGATGGGTGTTCTCTGAATTCCCAGATTTTGACACTACAAAATTAACTGTTAGAAGTATTTTATTTACATAGGTCCTTCACCCACTTAAAAAAAATGTCATTGGGATTCAGACTTAGTAACTGTATTGATGGCTCAAAACGTATGTGTTACTTTATAGCCCTTTGGGGATAGTTTCAAATTGCTCTCCAGAAACTTTGAATCATTCACAACTCCACCAACAATATGAGAATTGAATGAAGATTTAGTTTCCATAGTTATAAAACTTAAAATGAAATTGAAACCCTTCCAAAGACCAAAGGAGTTATTTCTTACACAATTGTACTTGTTCAGCCATTCCCCAATTATGGGCATACCCTCAATTTCCAAAGCTTTACTACCACAAAATAAGGTTCATCAAAATTAAGTCCCTCATCAAAGTGTTTTGCTTTTGACTACCACCTCCCCCAAACCACTCTCTCTTCTATCAGCCCCCTTTACCTTTCATTTATCCTTTTCCCCTCCTACTTTCCTGTAGGATAAGATAGATTTTCATAGCCATCTGAATAAGTATGTTATTCTCTTTCTCTTTTTAAATTTTAATAGTTTTTATTTATCAGATATATGTATGGGTAATTTTACAACATTGACAATTACCAAACCTTTTGTTCTAATTTTTCCCCTCCTTGCCTCCTGTCCCCAGATGGCAGGTTGACCAATACATGTTAAAGATGTTAAAGTATAAATTAAGTACAATATATGTATACATGTCCAAACAATTGTTTTGCTGTATAAAAAAATCGGACTTTGAAATAGTGTACAATTAGCCTGTGAAGGAAATCAAAAATGCAGGTGGACAAAATTAGAGGGATTGGGAATTCTATGTAGTGGTTCATAGTCATCTCCCAAAGTTCTTTTACTTTAGCTGGTTCAGTTAATTACTGCTCTATTGGAACTGATTTGGTTCATCTCATTGTTGAAGAGGGCCACATCCATCAGAATTGATCATCATATAGTATTGTTGTTGAAGTAGTCAACAATCTCCTGGTCCTGCTCATTTCATTCAGCATCAGTTCATGCAAGTATCTCCAGGCCTTTCTGAAATCATCCTGTTGATCATTTCTTGTAGAACAATAATATTCCATAATATTCATATACCACAATTTATTCAGCCATTCTCCAATTGATGGGCATCCACTCAATTTCCAGTTTCTAGCCACTACAAAGAGGGCTGCCACAAACATTCTTGCACACACAGGTCCCTTTCCCTTCTTTAAGATCTCTTTGGGATATAAGCCCAGTAGTCACACTGCTGGGTCAAAGGGTATGCACAGTTATTCTCTCTTTGAACCAATTTTGATGAGAATAAGGTCCAGGTGTTGCCTCCCTCCCTACTTCATCTTTCACTGCATTGTAAAAGCCCCTTTGTGCTTCTTTTGTATCAGATAATTTACTCTATTCTACCTCTCCCTTTTCTCTTCTCCTCATGCATCCTTTTTTCTTATTCTTTAATTTTATTTTTTAAGATATCATCTCATCATTTAAAATTTATACCTGTGCCATCTATCTATGTATATTTTTCTAACTGATCTCATGAAAAAATTCTTATGAGTAAGAAGTATCTTATTCCTATGTAGAAATGTAAATAATTTACCTTTATTGAATTCTTTCTGATTTCCTTTTCATGTTTACTTTTTTTATGCTTCTCTTGAGTCTTATATTTGTTTTATTTCATTTCATTTTGTTTTGTTTTATTTGATGAGTCAATTGAGATTAAGTGACTTTGCCCAAGGTCATATAGCTAGGACCGTTAAGTGTCTGAGGTCAAATTTAAGCTCCTGACTCTTGAGTCTATCCATTGTGAAATCTAGATGCCCCATTGAATCTTGTACTTAAAATTCAAAGTTTCTATTCTGCTCTGGTCTTTTCATTAGGAATGCTTGAAAATCCTTCATTTCACTAAATATCCACTTTTCCCTCTGAAGGATTATACTCAGCTTTGCTGTGCAAGTGATTTTTTGGTCATAATCCTAACTTCTTTGCCCTCTGGAATATCATATTACAAACTTTCCACTTCTTTTTTAAAAAATTTTATTTATAAATTTTTTTTGACAGTATATATGCATGAATAATTTTATAACATTATCCCTTGTATTCATTTTTCCAAATTATCCCCTCCTTCCCTCTACTCCCTCCCCTTGATGACAGGCAATCCCATACATTTTATATATATGTACAATATATATATATATATATGTTACAATATAACCTAGATACAATATAAGTGTGTAAATACCATTTTCTTGTTGCACATTAAGTATTAGATTCTGAAGGTATAAGTAACCTGGGTAGATAGACAGTAGTGCTAACAATTTACATTCACTTCCCAGTGTTCCTTCTCTGGGTGTAGTTGTCTCTGTCCATCATTGATCAACTGGAAGTGAGTTGGATCTTCTTTATGTTGAAGATATCCACTTCCATCAGAATACATCTTCATACAACATTGAAATGTATAGCAATCTTCTGGTTCTATTCATTTCACTCAGCATCAGTTGATGTAAGTCTCTCCAAGCCTCTCTGTATTCCTCCTGCTGGTCATTTCTTACAGAGCAATAATATTCCATAACCTTCATATACCATAATTTACCCAACCATTCTCCAATTGATGGACATCCATTCATCTTCCAGTTTCTAGCTACTATGAAAAGAGCTGCCACAAAAATTTTGGCACATACAGGTCCCTTTCCCCTCCTCAGTATTTCTTTGGGATATAAGTCCAATAGCAGCAATGCTGGATCAAAGGGTATGTACGGTTTGATAACTTTTTGGCCATAGTTCCAAACTGCTCTCCAGAATGGTTGGATTCTATCACAATTCCACCAACAATGTATTAGTCAAACTTTCCACTTTAATGTAAAATGTAAAATGAAAAATTTTGTATTATCCTGACTGTGGCTCCATGGTATTTGATTTCTAGCTACTTGCAATGTTTTCTCCTTGACCTGGCAGTTCTAGAATTTGATTAAAATATTACTAGGGAGTTTTCATTTTGGGATTTTTTTTCAGGAAGTGATCAGTGGATTCTTTCACTTTCTATTTTACTTTTTGATTGTAGAATATCAGGCCAATTTTCCTTGATAATTTTTTGGAAAGATGATGTCTAGGGCTCTTTTCTTTTGATCATGGCTTTTAAATAGTAAAATAATTCTTACATTATCTCTTCTTCCTATTCTCCAGATCAATAGTTTTTTGGTGAGATATTTCACATTTCCTTCTTTTTTCACCTTCTTTTGATTTTTTTTTCATTTTTTAATGTCTCATGGAATCATGAGCTTCTACTTGCCCGATTCTGATATTTAAGGCATTATTTTATTCAATGTACTCTTGTATCTCCTTTTCTATTTGGCTAATTATGCTTTTTAAGGGGTTCTGTTCAGTGAATATTTGTATCTCTTTTACCATTTGGCTTATTCTGGTTTTTTAAAGTGTTATTTTCTTCAGTATTTTTAAAATTTCTACTTCACCAAATTGTTGACCATTTTTTCATAATTTTCTTCCATCAATTTTATTTTTTCCCCTAATTTTTCCTTCCCTTTCTTATGTGATTTTTAAAATATTTTTTTGCACTCTTCCTCAATTTTTTTTGGGAGCACCTGAGAGCAATTAACATTTTTTTTTGAGGCTTTGGATGTGGCTATTTTGACATTATTTTAATCATTTTTGTCACCATATTAACTTTCTAAAGTCAGGTTCCTTTTGTTACTGTTTTTTGCTCAATCTTCAGTCTATTTCTTGATTTTTAACTTTAAGTTAGAATTGGGCTCTGCTCCTAAGGTGGAAAAAGCACTGTTTCAAATGTCAAGTTTTTTGTGCAGCTGGTTTCAGAGTTAATTTTGGAAGTCTGTACATTTTCAGTTCTTCCAAGACGGTATAATCCAAGAAGAGATGTGATTACTGCTCTTCTGGCCTATGCTGTGACCTATGAGTAACTATTTCTGACCCAGAACTTTGAACAGGAATCCATTCTCTTACACCACCAAGATTTGGTGTGCTAATGCTCCTTCTTGATCTAGACTGCAATCCAAGACTGGATCAATAGACAGGAAATGCAACAGAGTCTTGCGCTCCATGCCAGAAAAGGGAGCATTGTAATTTCATTCTGACCAGTTGTCCTATTCCCTTACTTTCTATGGGCTGAGAGTTCTGGAAACCAATGCTACTGATTCATTTGCTGCTGGTGGTTTGCCAAAGGTACAAGTATCTGCTATTGTCTTGCCAGGGTGTTGCCTTCTCTGGACTTGGCCCCATTTTCACTCCAATATAATAAACTTTTTCTGCAAAATTTCTAAGTTGTCTTGGATTAGAAATTTGTTTTGCCCCATCTTTTGCTTGGTTCTGTTGCTCTAGAATTTGTTTTGAGGCATTATTTTAAAGTTATTTAGAGGAAAATTTGAAAGAGCTCAGACAAGTTCCTGAATTTTTTTCAGCATCTTGCTTTTGTGTACTCCTTGTTCACCCCCAAACCCATTTTGTCTACATTCTCTGTCTGGTCTTTTAAATGAGTATTCTCTCTCAGGCTACTGAAACATTTGAGTGTCAGTATATTTTTTTTCAATGGTCTAGAAGGAAAGATGTAGCTTGGATTTTAAACTGTTAGGCAACTTATATGTACATACTTAGTTTTTAATAAAATATATTTGCTTATGTGTATAGTTAAGCTGCTTTTCAAAGTTTCAGATATTTTGCCTTACCCCAGAATGGGATTTGCATTTTTTCTTTCTTTTATAGTGAGTAGATTTTCTTCTGAGCCATAGATAATTTTGATTACTTCCTGGTTATATTCTAAAATTGTTTCTTTTGTACTTTGAATTTAATTTAATTTTTATTTTCTGAAAGCATAATGAGCTTACTCAAACTAATGTGGTTTTATTTCTACCTGATGCTGGCATAAAAGTATTGCCATTTCTGAATTTCTTGATATGTTATATCTCTAAGGAAGTCTTAAATGTTGCTGTATGAATACTTAATTGCTACATATTAATACATAAAAGTCAGTACTTTTTGTGATTTTAATTCATTCCTGTTGCTGTGATATTTCATTTTTAAGCACAATATGGCAAACTAATAAAGTACTGTTGAAATAATGTTATACATTTATTATTTGCATTAATGTGTATGTATTGTTGTGGGCACAAATGGCACAATCTCTTAAAAATTAAGGTAGTTGAATGGTGTGTTCTGTCATTTGCAATTGAAAAACACTGAAGTCCCCTAAATTAGGAGTAGGACAGAAAAATATAAAGAGTTGAAAACAATGCATTTGAAGCTACTAATGTTAAGACTGGTAGGCAAATTAGGAACTTTTTCTATTTCTACCTGAGAATTTTTACCATAGAGATATACCTATTATTCCTGGGAATTTTACATTAATCTATCCTCTGAGAAAGAACAATAACATAAAAAGTAAGAGTCCTTCTAATCAAAGTAGATATTTCTCCAAAGAAACTGAATATCTTAAGTACACAATACACAAAAAACAAGTGAATTCAGTATCCTTGTGTTTGATAAACCCAAAGTTCTTAAGTACTGGGGCAAGAACTCACTACTTGACAAAAACTCCTGTGAAAATAGAAAATAGTCTGGCAGAAATGAGATATAGATCAATGTCTTATATTATATACCAAAATAAGCTAAAAATGGATACATAGACATACACATAAGAGGTGATACCATGACCAAATTAGGGGAGCATGGGGAAAAATTACAAGTCAGATTTATAGACAGGGGAAAAGTTTATGACCAAATGAGATCAAGAGTTCATAGAAACTAAAATGGATAATTTTGATTGCATAAAATTAATAAGGTTTTGCACAAATAGAATCAATGCAATCAAAATTAGAAGAAAAAGCAGGGAAAAGGGAGGGGAACTTTGTAGCAACCTACAAGTCTCATCTTTCAAATACATTTAATGGTCCTCAAATTTTTTAAATAGGAGCCAGTTCACTGTCCCTCAGACTGTTGGAGGGCCGGACTATAGTAAAAACCAAAACCTCACACTCTGTCTCCGCCCCTCAGCCCATTTGCCATAACCCAGTGGGTGCATAAATGTCCTCAGTGGGCCACATCTGGCCCATGGGCTGTAGTTTGAGAACCCCTGAAAAATGAACCAAATTTATAAAAGTAGGAGTCATACCCCAATTGCTAAACAGTGAAAGGATATGAAAAGATAGCTTTCAGAGGGAAAAAAAAAATCAAAACTATGAATAGTCATATGGAAAAATATTCTAAGTCACTAATAGAGAAATCTTTTTTTAAATTAATTTTTATAATTATAACATTCTCTTTGACAATACATATGCATATTTTTTTTACATTATCCCTTGTACTCCCTTCTGTTCCGAGTTTTTTCCCTCCTTCCCTCTACCCCCTTCCCTAGATGGCAGGCATTCCCATACATATTAAATATCTTATAGTATATCCTAGGTACAATATATATGTGCAGAACCGAATTTTGTTGTTGTTGTTGCAAAGGAAAGATTGTATTCGGAAGGTAAAAGTAATCTGAGAAGAGAAACAAAACAAAACAAAACAAAAAAACAATGCTCACAGTTTACACTCATTTCCCAGTGTTCCTTTTCTGGATGTAGCTGATTCTGTCCATCACTGATCAATTGGAATTGGATTAGCTCTTCTCTAGATTGAAGATATCCACTTCCATCAGAATACATCCTCATACAGTATCATTGTTGAAGTGTATAATGATTCCCTAGTTCTACTCATTTCACTCAGCATCAGTTGATGTAAGTCTCTCCAAGCCTCTCTGTATTCCTCCTGTTGGTCATTTCTTACAGAACAATAATATTCCATAACATTCATATACCGTAATTTACCCAACCATTCTCCAATTGATGGACATCCATTCATTTTCCAGTTTCTAGCCACTATGAAAAGGGCTGCCACAAACATTTTGGCACATACAGGTCTCTTTCCCTTCTTTAGTATTTCCTTGGGATATAAGCCCAGTAGTAGTATGGCTGGGTCAAAGGGTATGCACATTTTGATAACTTTTTGGGCATAATTCCAGATTGCTCTCCAGAATGGTTGGATTCTTTCACAACTCCTTAATAGAGAAATATTAAATAAAACAACTCTGAGATACCACCTTGTACCTATTTGGTTGGCTAATCTGACAGAAAAGAATGGTAAATATTGGAGGGAATATGGAAAAATAAGGACACTAATGCACTGTTGGTGGAGCTGTGAACTAGTCCAACCATTCCAGAGAGCACTTTAGAACTATGCCTAAGCTATAACATGCTTATACTTTGGCCCAGCAATACCATTACTAGGCTTATAGCCTAAAGAGATAAGAGAAAAAGAACACATATGTACAAATTTGAACAATATGTAAAAATATTTATAGTAACTGTTTTTGTGGTGACAGAGAACTGGAAACTAAGGGTATTTCCATTGATTGGAGAATAGCTGAACAGATTGTACAAATGTGAAGGGATATTATTGTGCTACAAAAATGATGAATGGGATGGTTTCAGAAAAACTTGGGGAAAATTGTATGAACTAATAATATAAAGCAAATTGAGTAGAAGCTCAAGAATAAGTTATACAATAGTAACAATATTGTATAGATGATGAACCCTGAAAGAGTTAGTAACTTTGAACACAACAGTAATGTACCACAATTACAAAGAACTCATGACATAAAATACAATCCACCTCCAGATAGAGAAGTGATGGACTTGGAGGACAAATTGAAACTATTTTTCTCCCCACACATTTTTTTTTTTAAAAACAGGCTAATACAAAACAATGTTTTACATGATTTCATATGTATTGTGGGTATTATATTTCTTGCTTTTTCAATGGAAAGGGAGTGGGAGGAAGAAAGGAGAGAATTTGGAACGGGAAATTAAAATAAAATAAAATAGGGGCAGCGAGGTGCTGCAGTGGATAGAGCACCAGCCTTGAATTCAGGAGGACCTGAGTTCAAATGTGGGTCTCAGACACTTAACACTTCCTAGCTGTGTGACCCTGGGCAAGTCACTTAACCCCAGCCTCATTAAAATAAAATAAAATAAAATAAACTGTCTCAATTAAATCTGGGAGTTCCAATTTTTCTGTAAGATCAAAAACATACCCCCTCTGTTAAATGTTCTAAATGTTTAATAAATGATTTCCTGAAGAAGGAAATTTGTGCAACATACTTTAAAGTTTAACCTGCATTATTAACATTTTTCTTCATCTTTTTCTTAAGTCCAAACAATCAATAAAACAAGAAATCTATCCCTGATTTGTAGGATTTGCCAGTTTAAAGGCTTAAACGGAAAATTTAACAATAGGCTCATTTTAAAAGATTATTTTTAATTTATGGAATAAAACAAGAATTTCCATAACATAGTACAAAAAGGGGGGGAAGCTAGATGACATAGTGGATAGAGTATCAGCCCTGAAGTCATGAGGAACTGAGTTGAAACCCAGCCTCAGACATTTAATCTTTTCTAGTTGTACGACTCTGGGCAAGACATTTACCCTCAATTGCCTGCAAAACAAAAAACAACAAAATACATACATAAAAAACCAACAAAAAATAATTGTACATTCATGTAAATTTCTTTTATTTTCTTTTCCCCTCCCTGCCTTAGAGATGGCTACCATTAGTCACAAATAGACATATATATATATATATATATATATATATGTATATAAATATACATATATATGTCTATATTATTCTGTATATACTGCTCAGTTCTGAGACAAACTGTAAAGAATGATCCTCATGCATCCATTGCCATTCCAGTTATTCAGACAGAAAAATCACTACTAACAAAAGTTGAGGTGAGAAAAACACTACTGAACATCAGGGCTCAGCTTCAGTTGGCTCCAGATCTTCTTTTAGAGCATGGAGCACATAAGCAAGCAAGGAACTAGGGCCATTCTTGCAGAGCTGCAGGAAAGAGCCCAGAGACAAGAGCCCAGGAATCTTGGGATCTTCCCAGGTGACAGAGGGAACATTGAGCAAACTATTCTCATTGTAGAGATAGAAGGCCAAGAAAACAGAAGGTATAAAGGCCCAACATTACATACATCTATAATTTAGAGTTTCAATGGATAATTATCAAAATAATGGGTCCACAATCTGTTATGATTGTATATTCATAAGCTATATTATTGTTATTCAGTCATTTTTCAGTTGTGTCCAACTCTTCATGACCCCATTTCAGGTTTTCTTGACAAAGACACTGGAGTAGTTTTGCCATTTCCTTCTCCAGCTCATTTTATAGATGAGGAAACTGAGGTAAATAGTATTAAGTGACTTGTTCAGAGTCATACAGCTAGTAAGTGTCTGAGGCCAGACTTGAACTCAGGAAAATGAGTCTTCTTAGCTCCAGGACTGACACTCTATCACTGTATCACCTTGATGCTTAAGAGCCATATACATTTTAGCTATACTGATGCCAGGAAGGTTGAGCTGTTTATATAAAAATCGACATCATGCCCCCCCCCCAACTTTGGGAAACAGAGGCCCAGGCCCTGAGGGCAACCCCCTGACCACATTGTCAATTCCTTATGGGTCTATTCAACTTATAGTTAAGATAAATAATAAAAGAAACCACAAAAAGTTGCTGGAATTAATGTAAAACTTGAAGGAACATCTGCAGAAGGATAGTTTAAAATCTAGACTATAAACCGTAATGCTGTCTTAGAAAAGGACTCTTAAATCATCAAAATTTTCCAATCTTTTATGAAAGATTTTTGAGGAAAATATCTTTGAGGTCTATGACAAGTCTTGTACTTGGTGGTTTAAGAGACAGACTATCAATACCTCAGATACATCAAGGTGAATTTGAAATTTCCTAAAGAAGTTGCCAGTGTCAACCAAAAAATGATCATTATGACTCTTATGTCCAGATCCTCTAACATTCACTGGAATGTTGCATTGATCAGAATTAATTCTAGTCCTTTCATAGTAGGATATTGAAGCAATGAGTTGGGGATCCGTTCCTGCACATCCTAACCATGCTTGCAGAAGTTTTTGACTAGACTATGCATAGACGCATAAGATGATAGATAAGAAGTGTCCATTTCAACCTCTAAGCCAGAACTGGTGTTTTTGACCTTGGGGATTCCTTAGGATTAAGTCTATAACTACTCTCTACCATCTACAAGGAGATCCATAACCTAAATGTTTTAACTGCAAACTGTCTAATGTATTGGGAATTTTGAGATCTAAATAAAAAGCTCACTGGAGTCAACATATGTCATTTCTATTGCAGGCATACGATTTCACCAATAATGATTCTGCAGACTTTATTTCATACTTGCTCATATTTGGAATATACTCACTGACTTATGTTTTGGTACCTCTGATTAAATAAAGAATGTAACTACTCATCATCAATAATCTTACTTGAGAGAGAAGCTGAGAAGTCTACCAACTAGCTCTGACTCCAGCTCAAAAAGTTGAGACAGAAACAAAAGATGCTATGATAGCAAGCAATGTCGTCAAGGTAACTGTCCTGTTGAAAAAGCTTGGCATTCAAGGGGCTCGTTATTGTTTGTCCTTCATTCTTGAAGAGGACCATGACATCAGGGAGGTGATGCCATGACATAAAAGTGAACTGGATTAAGTGAAGTAGTACTAAACAAGATCAACAATGGATCTCCTATGGATCCATCTGGCTCCAGTGGCAAGATACACATCAGGACAACTATAGATGGCCCTGGATGCAATGAAAGACCTTGGACTTTGTTAACTTAGGTCTTTAACAGGTATCAGTTTGACTGAGACCACATCCATTGAGTGATTAAGAAAAAATGGCCTTTTTTACCTAGTTAAAAATGAATAAATAAACCTGGGAAGGGAAGACCTTCAAGGTTTCTGGCCCAAATAGAAATGATCAATTGATTAATAGAAACTTAGCTCATACAAAGCTGCTGAGAAACCAATCAACAAACTTGTCTATTTTAAGAGTATCCCAATAAAAAAGCTATATCAAGCTTATTTAGCTCAACAACCCATTACTCATAGGAGAGTTAAACTCAAAATACCCATAGGAGAGTTAGACTCAGTAGTGTGATGGAATCAGCTTGTATCAATTCCTGAGAAGCAACTGTTAAATTTCCAGTGTGAAAACTATAATAGTGGGAGATCTCAACTCTTAGAATTAGATAAATCAAACCACAAAACAAATAAGAAAGAAGTTAAAGAGGTAAATAGAATATTAGAAAAGTTAAGTATGATAGATCTTTGGAGAAAACTAAATGGACTGAAAGGAGTACACTTTCTTCTCAGCAATTCATGGAACTTATACAAAAATTGACCATATATTAGGACATAAAGACCACAAAATAAATGCAGAAATAGTAAATTTATTTGTTATAGATCACAATGCAATAAAAACTACATTCAACAAAAAGCTAGGGGTAAATAAACCAAAAAGTAATTGGAAAGTAAATAATCTCATCCTAAAGAATGAATGGGTGAAATAGCAAATCATAGACACAATTAATAATTTCACCCAAAAGAATGACAATAATGAGACAACATACCAAAATTTGTGGGATGCCACCAAAGTGGTAATAAGGGGAAATTTTATATCTTTAGAGGCTTACTTGAATAAAATAGAGAAAGAGGAAGATCAATGTATTGGGCTTGCAACTTTAAAAGCTAGAAAAAGAGCAAATTAAACCCTCCCCAATCAAATATTAAACTTGAAATTCTAAAATTAAAAGGAGAAATTAATAAAATTGAAAATTAAAAAAAACTATTGAATTAGTAAATAAAACTAAGAGTTGATTTTATGAAAAAAAAAACCACAATAAAATAGATAAACCTTTGGTCAATATGATTAGAAAAAGGGAAGAGGAAAATAGTCTTAAAAAGAAAAGGGAGAACTTTCCACCAATGAAAAGGAAATTAGAGTAATAATTAGGAGTTACTTTGCCCAATTACTTTGCCCAACTTTATGCCAATAATTTGATAACCTCAGTGAAATGGATGTCTACCTTAAAAAATATAGGCTTCCCAGATTAACAGAGGAGGAAGTAAATTGCTTAAATAGTCCCATTTTAGAAAAAGAACTAGAACAAGCTATTAATCAACTCCCTAAGAAAAAATTCCCAGGATAAGATGGATTTACATGTGTATTCTACCAAACATTTAAAAAACAATTAACTCCAATGTTATATAAACTATTTGAAAAATTAGGGAATGAAGGACTCCTACCAAATTCCTTTTAGGCCACAGACATGGTACTGATACCTAAAACCAGGTAGGTTGAAAACAGAGAAAGAAAATTATAGATCAATCTCCCTAATGAATATTGTTGCTAAAATCTTAGATAAAATATTAGCAAAAAGGTTACAGAAAATCATCCCCAAGATAATATACCATGACCAAGTAGGATTTATACCAGGAATGCAGGGCTGGTTCAATATTAGGAAAATTATTAGCATAATTGACTATATCAATAACCAAATTAACAAAAAAATATGATCATCTCAATAGATGCAGAAAAAGCATTTGATAAAATCCAAATCCATTTCTATTAAAAACACTTGAGAATATAGGAATAAATGGACTTTTCCTTAAAATAATCAGTAGCATCTACTACTACTACTAGTAAGCATCATATGTAATGGGGATAAACTGGAACCATTCCCAATAAGATCAGGAGTGAAACAAGTTTGCCCATTATCACCATTACTATGCAATATTGTATTAGAAATGCAAGCTTCAGCAATGAATTGAGAAAGAGATTAAAGGAATTAGAGTAAATAATGAGGAAACCAAATTATTACTCTTTGCAGATGATATGATGGTATACTTAGAGAACCTCAGAGATTCTACTAAAAAGCTATTAGAAATAATCCACACGTTTAGCAAAGTTGCAGGATACAAAATAAACCCACATAAGTCATAAGCATTCTTATATATCACTAACAAAATCCAACAGAGTTACAAAGAGAAATTCCATTTAAAGTAACTGCTGATAGTATAAAATATTTGTGAATCTATCTGCCAAGGGAAAGTCAGGAACCATATGAGCAAAACTACAAAACACTTTCCACACAAATAAAGTCAGATCTAACCAATTGGAAAAATATTAAGTGCTCTTGGATAGGTTGAGCAAATATAATAAAGATGACAATACTATCTAACCTAATCTATTTATTTAGTGCTATAGTAATCAGACTCCCCCCAAAACTATTTTAATGACCTAGAAAAAATTAACAGCAAAATTCATCTGGAAAAACAAAAGGTCAAGATTTCAAAGGAACTAATGAAAAAAAAATCAAATGAAGGTGCCCTAGCTGTACCAGATCTAAAATTATATTATAAAGTAACAGTTAACAAAACCATTTGGTATTGGCTAAGAAATAGACTAGTTGATCAGTGGAATAGTTTAGGTTCATAGGACAAAATAGTCAATAACTTTAATAATCTAGTGTTTGACAAACCCAAATATCCGAGCTTTTGGGATAAGAATTCACTGTTTGACAGAAACTTCTGGGAAAATTGGAAATTAGTATGGCAGAAACTAGACATTGACCCACACTTAACACTGTACACCAAAATAAGGTCAAAATGGGTTCATGATTTTGGCATAAAGAATGAGATTATAAATAGGATTATAGATAATATATAATATAATATATAATAAATATATATATATATATATAATATATAAACATAGGATAGTTTACCTCTCAGACCTCTGGAGGAGGAAGGAATTTATGCCCAAAGAAGAACTAGAGATCATTATTGATCACAACATAGAAAATTTTGATTATATCAAATTGAAAAGCTTTTGTACAAACAAAACTAATGTAGACAAGATTAGAAGAGAAACAATAAACTGGGAAAACATTTTTACAATCAAAGGTTTTGATAAAGGCCTCATTTACAAAAAATATAGAGAATTGACTCTAATTTATAAGAAAACAAGTCATTCTCCAATTAATAAATGGTCAAAGGATATGAACACACAATTTTCAGATGAAAAAATTGAAACTATTTCTAGCCATATGAAAAGATGCTCCAAGTTAATTAATTAGAGAAATGCAAATTAAGTCAACTCTGAGATACCACTACATATCTCTCAGATTTGGCTAGGATGACAAGAAAAGATAATGCTGAATGTGGGAGGGGATGTGGGAAAAGTGGGACACTGACACATTGTTGGTGGAATTGAGAATACATCCAGCCATTCTGGAGAGCAATTTGAAACTCAAAAAACTCAAAAAGTTATCAAATTACGTATACCTTTTGATCCAGCAGTGTTACTACTGGGTTTATATCCCAAAGAGATCTTAAAGAAGGGAAAGGGACTTGTATGTGCAAAAATGTTTGTGGCAGCCTTCTTTATAGTGGCTAGAAACTGGAAATTGAGTGGATGCCCATAAATTGCAGAATGAATAAATTCTCTGAATAAATTGTGGTATATGAATGTTATGGAATATTATTGTTCTGTAAGAAATTACCAGCAGGAAGATTTCAGAAAGGCCTGGAGAGACTTACATGAACTGATGTTGAGTGAAATGAGCAGAACTAGGAGATCATTATATACTTCAACAATACTATATGATGATCAATTCTGATGGACATGGCTCTCTTCAACAATGAGATGAACCAAATCAGTTTCATTTGTTCAATAATGAATAAAACCAGCTACCACCCAGTGAAAGAACTCTGGGAAATGAGTGTGAACCACTACATAGCATATACTTTAACATATTTAACATGTATTGATCTACCTGCCACCTAGGGGAGGGGATGGGAGGAAGGAGGGGAAAAAAGTAGGAATAGAAGGTTTTTCAAGGGTCAATGCTGAAAAATTACCCATTCATATATCTTGTAAATAAAAAGCTATAAAAAATAAATAAATAAATAAATAAATAAATAAATAAATAAATAAATAAATAAATAAATAAATTTCCAGTGCAAGCTTTTACGCCTTGGAAATTGGCAAACACTACAGATAAGGAATTGATTTATTGTTTTGCTGATTGTCTTGTCATAAAAGAATAATAAGGAAAATATTAATAGTGTAGATGAAATTTAAAAGTGTGTAGACTGTGTATATGTATATATATATATATGTATATATATATACATATATATATATAATATACATATTGTGACAATGAAAAGTCTGAGAGATATGGTTTCTGGGTAATTAATCTTTTTATTAATTATGGCTAGCAAATAATTAACAAAAGGATTATCATTTAGCTCTCTCACGCAAACCAAAGATGAATCATCCAGGCTTTCCAAAATTTACATGCCCTTGTAAGAGTGGGTATTCCTGACAGGCAGTAATCAACTTTCATTGGTTAACAATTAATGAGAGAATGAATATTACAATTAGAGGTGGACCTAGTCTAATGAGGAGCTAAGGCTGTAACTTTGAGTATGTCCCTTTTACTCCCAAACCCCTAATCCTTCCCTTATCTTCCCCCATGCTTCCCTCAAGGAATTTGGACAAAGGATCTATCCTTGCTCTCCACCTTCCACTCCACACCTGAGTAAAACATGTTATTTTTGTTGTTTGTCCTTCATTTTTTTTTTTTTTTTTTTTGTCCTTCATTTTTTGAAGAAGATCAAGACATTAGGGAAGTGATGCCATGACATGCAAGTGAATTGGAGAATATAATTGACTGGAATTTACATAGCTTAGATTCTTTTTGTAAGGTTTTTCTAGTTGAATAGGCTAACAATTCTACTTAGTGGTCTACTTAAAAATTCTACTTAATGGTCTAGGTGAAATAAATTTTTGGGCAAGGTCAATAATGTCCTTCAAAGATTGACTGTATTAACTTAAAGGGGTTTATTTCTGAATGAGGAAATGGTAAAAAAATTAATCTCAATTAATAGTTGGTTATTAATAATAAGAAAATAATTTCTCTGACATATACACATATATTATATGTGTATGTACATTGTATCTTTGTGTGTGTGCATATATAATGGTTAAGCATTTACCACATCACTGATTAGACTTTCCAATGATCAGATGAGAGAGAAATGATGGACATTCACCTTATTAACTCCAACTATTAGCAGGGGAGAGGGAGGTAAAGGAGGATCTTTGGGAAGGTGTAAATATGTAAGGGAACCCAGTTCCTCAACTTATCTCTAATTTTTAGCTTCTCTTTCTAGAGACTTTGAGGGATTTTTTTTGGGGGGGAATGAAATCAGGGATTCTTTCTTAGTTTGAGCTAAAATATTTCTTTTCAAGAAAAAGAATGCATCCACTCTTCTGTATTTATTTATATTTCAATATTTGCATATATTATATATTTGTAGAGCTTCTCCAATTTATGTTTGTTGTTTTTCTTGGATAAATGGATTTATATACTATTCACAATTTTGTGATAGTTCTTTGTATAACTAGAATTTGGTGGGAAGGTGTAACGTGCTGTTGTCTCCAGACAGTTGCCATTAACTCTCATTCAGACAAGTGACTTCCCTTCCTGCAGAGAGCTGCAGAGAGCCGCATCAAGCCTGGTCTAAAGCAGAGACTGACTTTTTCTTCCAGAGCTGCCCTCTTTATCCTCCCAGAGAATGGGAGTGGGATAATGCAAGGACTTCTGGGAAGAACCACTTCAACCAATGAGCTTGCTCCTCCCAAGCACGCAAGATCTTCCCCAGGAATTCACAAGTCAAACTACCAGGAAAGGCCGGAACTAGAAAATTGTCAAGTACCGACTTAGCACTTAGTAAAAACCCAATATCTCATTATCTCATTGCACTTAGTAAGAACCTAACAGGAAGGAAAGTGACTTTGCTGTGAATCAATTTTGGGTCCCTTGGTTAGCAACATTTAGGCAGCAGACATATAATTCTAGTTCAGTATTTCTTTTAGCTATTGAGAGAAATAATGCCCAACCTCATACTCCCCTCAAGGCAGGATTCTCTTTGAAGAAGAATGGACAAAATTCCAGAGATATAGATATCAATGCCTCCTTCAAGTTACATTTTGACAACCCTTGTGAGTGTGTGTATATATATATATATATATATATATATAAACACAAACACATACACATAAATTATACACACATATATGTTTGTATGTATATATATATATATATATATATATGTTTAAGCATATATGTAGATATAGCTATATATTAGACAACTTGGTATTCAGTGGACAGAGTGTTGGGCCCAGAATTAGGAAGACTCATCTTCCTGAGTTCAAATGGGATCTCAGACATTTATTAACTGTGTGACCCTGGACAAATCCCTTAACTGTATTTGCCTCAGTTTCCTTATCTATAATCTATCTACGAGCTAGAGAAGGAAATGGCAAACCCAGTATCTTTGGCAAGAAAACCTCAAATGGGGGTCATGAAGAATTGGATACAACTAAATGATTCAACAATAACAACTACAATTACAACAGCAGTGATATACATGTTTCTTATATGGTCATACAACAAACAGCTTAGAGAGACAAAAAGCATTCTATTAAGTACCAGAGATACAAAAATAAAATGAAAACCCATTTTCTATACTCAATACTTTATATTTTATTAGAAAAATACTATGTAAACATAAGTAAATACATGATGATCTAATTAAAATTAAATTCAAAATTTCTATTATCACCTGGGAAGAACAGCTATTTGAAGATAAGCCATAGGTAGGACACCTTCCAACTTTGTAGGTTTCAGCGAGAAAGGATTGGAGATTGGGGGGGGGGGAGAAAGGAAGGGAGGATGAAGAGCAGGAAGGAAGAAACAAAGGGACCAACAAGTGACTAATAATAATAATAATAATAATAAAAACAATATTTTTCCCTCTCCCCCCTTAGTTTCACCAGAAGATTTAGTCAAGAATAAATTTTGCAAAGTGACCTGCATTTTTTAAGATTTTTTTCCAGAGCAAGAGAAGGAAAGATTTATTATCCATAATGATTCTGCCTTGTGATGGTGTGATGGGAATTTGTTTAGACCACTTTGTGGAGATAATCCAACAAGCATGTAGGGGCATGGTACATATATGCTTAAATGAAGTAGGACAAGGTTTGCTATGAGTGACCTTGAAATATTTTTTGCAGTTTGGTTTTGAGTCCAGGAATAATTGGGAATGAATGACTCATAAGGCTAATTCTGGAAGTTGATATGGCCATGGTATTTATGGATTGGTTAATTTGATCCATTCAATAAGCAGTTATTAGGGATATCTAAATATTTATTTTAAAATACTATGATCCTAGGACAACCCACTACTGGAAACACATCTGTATAGAACATTCCACAATATTTCATACCCCTGCCCATCCAGCCCCCGATGAGACAGAAAGAAAACTTGGATGGAGGTTCTCACAGACAATTGGCAATGATGCCTTAGTCAGAGAAGTTCAAGATCAGGTTGGGCCAGCATTATTTTGAAGATAATCATGATGATCTAAGAGTCATTGTAGAAAGAAAAAGATGAAAGCCAAGATAGATGGAATAGTATCCAGATAAAAACATTCAAACTGGGTGTACAAATGCAGAGGAATGAGGGAAGTTACAGAAGTTCTTTGAAGCCATTTGGTGATGTAGCTCTGAATATCAGAATTAGCCATTTGACCATTTTGATGTTCTTCTCCATATTAATTCAATTGCCTTCCTCAAATAGAGACAGAGAGACAGAGACAGGCAGAGACAGAGGCAGAGAGACAGAGACACACAAAAATTTTTATTGATATCTCTGCTTTTAACATCACAGTCATTTTTTAATATGGCCCTCCTCTCACTGAACTCTCCTCAATATGGAAAAAAAACAAACAAGTAAACTATTTAATAGTAAGCCTATCTAAATATCGTAAGCAACATTCTGCATCCATGACTCCTTCCATACCTCTCTATTGAGAGAAGGGAAATATATTTCATTATATATTCTCTGGGGCCAAGATT